>NW_027185616.1:6931828-6942485 GCF_028583685.1 Petaurus breviceps papuanus | reverse complement strand
AGAGAGAGAGAGAGAGAGAGAGAGAGAGAGAGAGAGAGAGAGAGAGAATCATTGACTAGGGACCTTTCCTGATCCACTCTCCTCCTTTATTACACCCTTCATCCCTAATTATTAGAACTATTTCCCTCTTGCAGTGACTTTGTATTCATGTATTTGTATATTGTATGTGGCATGTTTCCTGCCAAATCCCAAGCAGAATGGTGAGTTGCTCAAGCCCAAGGACTGGTTTTCATTCACTCTGTATCTTCAGTGCCTAGCACCTTGTCTCCTATTCATTCAGTAGGCATTTAATACATCTTTCCTAGATTGGATTGCATTGAGGGGTTTTTGGTTCAGGGAGAATGTTTCATCTGTGCTTTGAAAACTCTAACTTGCATCCATTCAAAAAGTACACATTACCAAGTTCTTGAACAAAATTGACTAAGTTTAAGGACAAATGAGTTTCCCTCAGCTGACTCCCAGGCAGCTATTGAGAGAGTACTTGAGAGTGTACCGCTCACTTAGCAGCTGAGTCACTGATGAGCTGCTATTTTGTGGGTTCTCTAATCTTTGGTTCCTGCCGACATCCCCTGTGAACAGCTCTGCGTGACACTCGGCCTCATTCATGTCCTCAGATGACTCAAGATCACCCTGTGGTACTTGTCTGTCTGGGCCCATTTCAGGTGATAAACAGTACAATGAGGGTAAGAAATAAGGGGGAGAAGGAAATACAACATTCTGAAATGCCCTTTCAGATCATAACATAAAAATATTTTGGAGGGGGAAAGAGTTAGAATGAAGTGTCTGAGTCACCTCTGTCAGAGTTGGTTAACAACCCTCTTAACCACTCCCAATTAACAGGCATCTCTCTCTGAGTTTTAGTGCTCTTCCTTCCTCTAGCTGACCTTTCACACCCTTCATGACCTGACTACAACCTACCTTTCTAGGTCAATTACATACTATTTCCATTTACACACTTGACTACTCAGCCCTGTTTGCTGTTCTTCACCTATGACTTTCCATCTTCTGTCTTTAGGCTTTTGCATTGTGAGCTTTCTCTTACTTTCTCCTTTAAGAATTCCCTAGTTTACTTCAAAGTTCACCTCAAACACCTAGATTCATCTGTCTAGATCTCCTACTTACAACTAGATCACCTACTTAAGTTCTTTCCTGATAAACACTGGCTACTATTACTACCTCTGTCCCCCTCAAATTCTTGTTAACATTTTTAGTCATGTCCAACTCTTTGTGATTCCCCCTTTTAGGGTTTTCTTGGCAAGGATACTGGAGTGGTTTATCATTTCCTTCTCCAGCTCATTTTACAGATGAGGAAATTGAAGCAAACAGGATTAAGTGACTAGCCCAGGGTCACACATCTAATAAGTGTCTGAAACTAGATTTGAATTCAGGAAGATGCACCTTACTGAATCCAGACCCAGTGTTCTATCTACTGTACCAACTGGCTTCTTTCTAACTGCAAAATTACCTTGTTTTAATTTTTCATCTGTTTCTACAGGTATATCTTGTCTCCCTTGATAGATTCGAAATTTCCTGGGGTCATAGGCTATTTATGTTTTTGCCTTTGTAGTCCTAGTACCCAGAAAATGTCTGACACACAATAGGTCCTTACTAAATGCTTGTTGACAAATGGATTCATTAGTGACAGAATGATTAGTTTATTCCAAATGGGACTGAAGCATTGAGTGACGGATGGGTGGGCAGGAAGAGGTGACCAGTTCTCCATATAATTTTTCATGGGGAGAAGGGCATAGCCATGCTCCTAGTCCCTAGAAACTTTGTCTGGTGCCCTGACATCATGGGAATTAAACCAAAGTACTGCAAATTTACAGGAGTAACTAAGTGGCACAGTGGATAGAGTACCTGGCTTAGAGTCAGGAAGACTCATCTTCCTGAATTCAAATCCAGATTGAGACACTTACTAGCTGTGTGACCTTGGGCAAGTCAGCTCTGCCTCAGTTTCTTCATCTGTAAAATGGGCTAGAGAAGGAAATGGCAATCAACTCTAGTATCTTTGCCAAGAAAACTCCAAAAGGGGTAACAAAGAATCTGATGTGACTGAAATGACTAAACAACAATACAAAATGGTCTTATCAGTCTTTATTCTTTGACCAATATGTGCTAGAGAAACTATCCCTGAGCTTCACATCCTGTGGACTCACTTGGTTGTTTACTTTGATGTTGGAGTTTTGCCCTGTGCTTTATTTCTCCTCAGGGCACTGGGTCTTCTAATTTTGTTCAGGCATCTGCAGACCCTGGTGATTTGGAAAACCTGACAGATGAAAAATGGGAAAGCTCTCTAGTGTCAGGGTGATGGTGACCATGGAAATGAGCATGTGGGAAATTAGTCATATTGGCTGGGCTATTTATTCAGCAACCTCATTCAGCTAAGATTGAAACAGACACATATTGTCCTAACCACCCCCAAAGACCTGCTTATGTTTAGCAATAGAAGCAGTAATCTCTTGTTCAAAAATAATAAAAGTTGACCCAAGCATAAGAAATCTAACATTTGGATAGAATTCAGTCAAAGTGCTGGACTTGTCCATGATCAGTTCTGAACCGATCCTAAATTTGGTGAAAGGGACTCACTCACATTATTCCCAATGCATTTGGCTAAAGTGGGAACACCTTAAACAAGCAGCTCATTTCTTGTTTGGGAAGATAGAAAATAAGTCTGACTATATGCACATCTTTAGAGAGGATAGAATTGCATGGCTAAATAAGATTAGAGAGACAGAGAAAACATTTGTTTGAGGGTCAAAGGACATAGGATATTGACCCAATTCTACCGCTAATTAGTTTCAGCAATTCAATTCAGTAAGCATTTATTAAGTGCTTACTCCATTCAAGGCCATAGGCTAGATGTCTGAGCCATAAAACAAAATAGTTCTTGTCCTCAAGAAACTTATATTCTACTAGGGGAAATACAAATTCAGGAAATTCAAAATAATTTCAAGGAGTGAACACTAACATCTGGGGAGATCTGGAAAGTCTCTGTGCAGGAAGTGGCATCTAAACTGTACTTTGAAGGAAGCTAGGGGATTCTTTAAGGCAGAAATATAATGGACATATGCCATAGCCATGGTGGAGGACCACTAATTCAAAGACATGAGTATAGGAGATAAAATATGGAAAAGCTAATAGGCCATTTTGGGTGGAAAGGTAAATTGAAACCATGTTTTGAGCTCTATGATCTCAAGTTTAGGACCTTAGAGTCAAAGATTTAGAGCTAGAAAGGACCATAAAGATCATCTAATCCAACCCCTTCATTTTACAAGTAAGGAAACTGAGGCCCAGAGAGATTAAATAACATCTGCAAGGTTACACAGGCAGTAAAGGATGGAAGCAGGTGAAGGCAGCCTGGTGGTGCTGTGGATAGAGTGCTGGGCCTGGAGTCATCTTCCTGAGTTCAAATGTGCCTCCAGAAACTTACAAGCTGTGTGACCCTGGGCAAGTCACAACCCTATTTGCCTCATCTATAAAATGAGCTAGAGAAAGAAATGGCAAACCACTCTACTATCTTTGCCAAGAAAACCACAGATTGGGTCACAAAGAGTCAGACACAACTGAAAATGACGGAACAACCACAGAATAGACAGAGGCAATATTTGCACCCTTATCCTCTCAACCCTAAACCAGTGCTTTTTCCACAAAGACCTTAGAGCTCATCTGGTCCAAGTCTTTCAACTTAGAGATGAATATTTCTTCCTCTATAAAATGAGGGTTTGGATTAGTTAGATCTCTAAGGACTTTCTTGCTTTGATGTTCTTTAATTCAAATGGGCTTCCTTATTGCCAATACAAAATTTGAATGGAAAACCTGCACACACACAGAGACCCTCATTTACATGTGCAAGAATCCAGCTGTGCCCTTATTGAACGATATCATTTTCAGTGCTGGGCACCCAGGAGGAACAGGATGTAGGGGCAGTAGAATGAGCATATTACTTGAGCTACCCCAACAACAAAGTTAGCTTGACCCCTCCTTGCCCTGTATGATGTGTCACAGGCAAATAACTTACTCCAAAAAGCAATTTGGGGGAAGGAAGAAAGCATGATTCCTCAATATAGATTAGCAATAACAGATTTAACTGCTTTTCCATTGGCCTGTGACCAGATGGAAGCATAAAAATTAGACTTATCTCCTGCCTAATTTTAACTAGAGGCATATTTGGAATAACAATAGGGTGGGTTTTGTTTGTTTCTTTGGCGGTTTTTCTTTTTTTTTTTGACTTATCCAAGGAGATCCTTCACACTTCCCTTAGAGTGAAGGCCTGAGGATTTCCATCTGCCTACTCGCCCAACAGTATGGTTGGGATCCGGAGAGTCATTGTTTATTATCCGTGTGACATGCAGATGAGAGCAGGATCAGTAGTGCTATCCCAGACTAAACGATAAGTGAATGCCTCATGCCAGGAAGGTTCATATGTCAGGAAAGCCATAAAAACTCAAATGAGATTTAATGAATAGCTTGCCGCAGAGACCAGCTCTATTATAGCACCACACTCAAGGCAATTCAGGATTCATGAGTTTGATAAGCCCTGATCAAACCCTTTTCTCAAATGACAATATTCTGTTTTCTTTTGTTTTACATTACCTCTTTATATTTCTGCCTCAGTAAACAGTTTTCAGCCTCATTCATCATGTGTGTGTGTGTGTGTGTGTGTGTGTGTGTGTGTGAGAGAGAGAGAGAGAGAGAGAGAGAGAGAGAGAGAGACTTATAGGTTCCCACACTTTTTTTTTGTCTCTTTGGAGTGGGGAAAGCAGGGCAATTGGGGTTAAGTGATTTGTCCAAGGTCACACAGCTAGTAAGTGTTAAGTGTCTAAGGCCGGATTTGAAATCAGGTCCTCCTGACTTCAGGGTTGGTGCTCTATTCACTGTGCCACCTAGCTGCCCCTCCCACACCTTCTAAATCACCACCTTCTTATATGTACGGTATACCCTATTAGAACACAAGAACCCTGGAGGCAGGAACTTTCTCATTTTTTAAATTTCCTATATCCTCAGTTCCTAGCAAAACACCTGCCATGTAGTAGGTGATTAATAAATAGTTGTTGATTGTTATTGAACAAAGGCTACTGCTAATAGCATCATTACTATCATAACTAAAAGCAATGAATAAAGAAGTTACCTTTGTGTCAAAAAGTGCTGGGTTCAAGTCGTTCCTTTGATACATCCTAGTTATGGGGCAGCCATTTATTACTTCTCAGGACCTTGGACAACTCTCAAGAGTATATTACAAAGTGGTTGATGATACACATCAGTAGAGAAAGTTTCCATAATAGGATTTCTCCACAATGAGGAAATCATTAGTCCAGAAACCACTTCATCAACTTCCCTGTTTTTGTTTTATCTGTAAGAAGGGGGCACACACTCCTTTTTACTCTGTGGGTTTGGAGTCATAATGATCCCCTTCCCAACCCTCTTATCAATGTTGACCACTTTCCATGGTATAGAGGAAACAGTTTGAATTTAGGGTTGAAAAACCTAGTTTTGAAACCCAGATCTAGGACTCACTACTTAATGTGAGTTTGGAAAAATCACTCCCCTATTCTAGACCTCAGTTCTCTTATGTGTAAAATAAGGGGTTCAGACTAAATTATTTCTAAGTTCCCTTCCAGATCTAGGTCAGTAATCCTGCATGACCTGGAGCCAATCATTTACTTTTTCTGAATCTCAGCATCCACATCTATAAAATAATGAAGTTGGAAATAATAAACTCTAATTTCTTTTCAACTCTAAATCTATGTTCCTGTGATCCCTCTTTTCTCCCAAAATTCCCCTGTCCCAATTTTGGCACTTCAGATTTTGGAGGAGTGAAAAGAAGAAAGTGGGAGGTGGGAAAATTGATGTAGAATAGTTACAGACACAAAGTGTGGCCTGGAATTAAAGCCCCTAAAAGAAAAAGAAGCCCAATAATCCCTCATTTCACAGTACCACGACCACACAGGCTTTCCCTCCTCCTCTTATGGCTGAAAAAGCCTTTGTACATTGTACAGCATCCTTTCCACAAAGGCTCAAAATAAGCAAACTTTATTTTACTTAAAGAGGCAACTGAGAACTACAAAAGTCAAGCAACTTCCTGAGAGGCACATTGTGGGCGAGGGATTATTCTTAATAATGGAATGTAAGGTTTCTTGTTCTCTTTCTAACCTCCAGATGGTCGTCTGTGTCCAACCTCATCCTCAAAATGAAAATCTGGACCAGCTGGTTTGACGCTTGACAAAGCTTGACCCATTTACAGATAATTCTCCAGAACTTAGAGCAAATAATCACAGCTCACCATCTATAGGACTATACAGTTGTCAAATATTATCTCTATCCCTCCCCCATTTCCACTTGCTGACCTCAAGGCCCAGCTCACTAGCCACTTCTTCCATTAATTTTTTTTCCTCAACACTTGACTTAAAGTGTTTCTTCCATTCTCTGAACTTCCATAGCAGCTTCTACCTCTGATGTGCTTACTAATCATCTTCCATTTTGTATTGTTGTTATCTGTGTTTTTGTCTTATCTTCACCATGATTGTGTGAATTCCTACATCATGTGATAATTATGTCTGACCCTCAAACCAGAATTTTCAGAATATTAGGAAGACCTAAGTTCAAATTCTGTCTCTGAAACTTTGTTGTTCAGTCATGTCTGACTCATTGTGACTCTGTTTGGGGTTTTCTTGAGAAGGATACAGGAGTGATTTGTAATTTTCTTATAGATGATGAACTGAGGCAGGTTAAGTAACTCCCCCAGGGTCACACAGCTAGCAAGTGTCTGAGACCAGATTTGAACTTGGGAAGATGACTTCCTGACTCCAGATTCAGTGCTCTGCACCACCTAGCTGCCCCTCTGAAACTTACTAGGTGTTTGGCCCTATGTAATCCACTTAACCTCAGACAACTCCCAGGGACTGTCTGTGCTGAAGCATAGATGGATGGCAGTCTGCATTCTTATAGCAGGATTCTTTTTGCACTAGTAAAAAAAGATGAAGCATGATACATCTGGCTCTCACTACTTCTATGACCTTAGGAAAATCATTTAACCATCATGGGCCTTAGTCTCTTCATCTGAAAAAATGAGAGGGTTTAACTAGGTGGGTCTGATACCCTTTTCAGCTCCAGATCTTTGAATCTATGTTTCAGTCTATAAGGATTTAGAGCCAAAAGACCTGGTTTCAAATCCAAGATCTCCCAGGTGTTTTCTGTGTGACCTTAAAAAAAATCACAATCTCTCAGTCTCTCAGTTTTCTCATCTGTAAAATGGGGATAATAATAGCACCTCCCTCACAGGATTGATGTGAGCATCAAATGAGATAACATATGTGAAATTATCTGCAAACTTTAAAGCACTATATAAATTCTAGTTATTATAATTGTTAACAATAGTAATAATAGATTAGAAATACAACGATCAAAATTCATGCAACTAATGAATGTCAGACAGGGTAGATGAATCCTGTTTCTTTTTTTAATGGTGTCTTATTCTCTTTATACTATACCTTGTTGCCTATACAGGTAACCTCATTTATTTCCCACATATAAGCAATGCTCAGTGGACTTGTACTGCATAGGGATTGCACCCAGTTCCTGGCAAGGAGTTCTGAAATCTGAGCCCACTCAGAACTCCTTTGGAGAGGAGAAAGATAATTTTGAAAGAGTGAGATAAAATATATTTTCTGAATGTTCCCTGTCTCCTTGGCTAAATTAGATAGTGGGCGGTGGATGGTATCAATTTGGGATTAGGTAAGTTTTCCTTCTATTTTGGTGATTTGACCTCCTAGCATTACATGGAAAGAGAATATTCTAGCATGTTTGAAAGAAAAAAGACTTCTTTTTGCAGTTCTGTTTGATATATTAGGCAGCTAGTTGGCACAGTGGACAGAGGCCAGGGCTTGAAGTCCTGAGTTCAAAACCTGTCTCAGACACTTATTAGCTGGGTAATTCTGAGTAAGCTACTTCACCTCAATTTGTCTGTTTGCTCATCCTAAAAGGGTATAACAATAGCATTGTGTCACTTGGTTGTTGTGAAGCTCAATGAGACAATATAGAAAGTGTTTTTACAAACTTGAAAATGCTATACAAGTTGGGGCGGCTAGGTGGAGCTGTGAATAGAGCGCCGGCCCTGGAGCCAGGAGGACCTGAGTTCAGATCCGGCCTCAGACACTTAACACAAACACACAAAAACTAGCCATGTGACCTTGGGCAAGTCACTGAACCCCAATTGCCCTCCAAAAAGCAAAAAAAAAAAATGCTATACAAGTCCCAGGTATTATTATTAGCAGCAGTTCTATATTTGATTCCAGAATCCTATATAGTTTTACCAAGGAAATTTGTCTACAGTAAATACCCAATAGATCCACAGGGACCTGCAGAAATCATACCCACTGCTTCCCCCTCCCATCCCCAGGATTCTTTTTCTTTCAGTCCTGGTGGCTCAGGGGCTAGGATTTAGTAGTTCATTCATTCAGATAGTGACCAGGAAGTCTACAAGGCAAATTCTATACTTCAATACTTTGGTGATTCAATTGATTTTTTTCTGATCCATGGCCACAAATGACCTCCATAGTCTTGTTCATCCATCTCATATCACTAATGTAGGGGAAATGTCTGGATGGTTTAACAGAAACCTCTCCCTGCTCAATGTTTATAGGAAACTGGGAAAAAAAACCAGCAATAGCAAAAAAGCAATAGCAAAATTCATTTGACATCTTTGAATCACAGATAATATCTATTGTCAGTGTAATACAAAGCCAAGTGGATATGTAAGCAGAAGCCTAGATCTGCTGCTGGTTTTGTCATTTATTAGCTATGTGACTTTGAGTAAGTCATTTTCCTTTTCTGCAGCTCATTTTCTTCACCAGTAAAATGAGGATATGATCAGTTCCCTGCCTGCCTATGTGGATTTCATTAGAATTGTTTGATTTGGCTATAATAAGTAACATAATAGGGCATAATAGTAGCATAATAAGGAACGATAAGTAGAAGGGTCGGAAGTAAATTTAGGCTTTCACAATAGGGTGGGGAGATACTTCCTAAGAAGTAGAAGTACAAATAGAAAAGGCTGTCTCAGGGTTAGTAGGTTGTCTTTTATTTGAAGTATTCAAGCAAAGTCTGATGTGATGTAATTGGGGATTCTTTTGGGGATATGGATAGAAGCTGAGGCCTATTCTGACTCTGAGATACTGCGTTTCTCCGTCACAGTGATCTTCAAAGAACCAGATGAAATAACTAATGTGACAGCATTTTATAGATTGCAAAGTGATATCCAGACAGATGGTATTGTCATTGCCATTGTTATTATTATTGCTACTGCATTTGTTTGTTTCTCCTGGAAAGCCTTTTGAATGGCTAAAAACATTTCATAGAGACAGACTTTCTTTAAGTCCTTTTCCATTAAAAATCAAAAATGCAAAAACAACAATTTCCATGCTTCTTTTTCAGGGATTTCAAGAGGTTTCTCCTTTCATGAGCTCAGGACAGAGTTTAAGCCCATAGAAGGCAGGAGATATATTGATCCCAACTATTGCAGAGTTCACAAGGCCACTCATTCCATGAGTCCAGTGTATGTTTGGTTAGTTAATGGTGTTAATGATGGTAATAGTTCAGATCCACTCCTTTTCTGGGATCTTTGGTGTAGGTAATACTGGATGGCATGGATTGTAGCCGTGAGTTCTAGTTCTGATTCTGCAACTTATTGATCATGTGACCTTGAGAAAGTCTCTTCCGTTTTGTTATTAAGAACATTCACAGAGTCACAGAAGTAGAGATGGAAGTGGCCTTAGAGGCCATTGAGCTCAAATGTTACATTTTACAGATAAGGATACTGAGGCACACATCAGTCAAGAGACTTGTCAGGACCACACAATTAGAAAGTATCTGATAGGGGATTTGAACCCTGGTCTTTCTGATTTAAAGTTCAGCTCTCTATCTATTTCACTGCACTGTATCAGATAACTAAGAATGGCTCACTGATCACATCTATTAAGTGCTTTCAGAGTCCTGAGTTATTATTTTCTCAGTCCAGGATACTGGAGCTCATTAATTTCTTGTTCCTCTTTGACTAAATCTTCATCCATCTTCAGCGTCAATTCCCTCATCAGCATATTTGGTCTACTTTTTACAAATTGAAGATCATGCACCTTCTCTGAGAAGATATTTTGACTCTCTCCCTGTCACCATGATCATTACCACAATAGCAAATCTGTCTTTTGTTCATTGAATCTCAGTGTCTCAGAATATGTAATCTAGCCTTTTTTGAGGAACCTAGAATTTTCCCCAAGCCTGAGGTTATCCTGGGTTATAACCTATCTATTATTTTTTATTTTAAAAGAATTTTTGCTAAAGAGAAACCAATGCAAACATGAAAACTTATTTCTCTAAACTGAAGTAACCACAAAAGAAAGTAGCTAGCGCAGTTTCACAGAATACCAGAATTTCAGAGTCAGAAGGGGCCTCAAAGGTCATTAATCCAACCCACATTCCCAAATAATCCCCATTAGTACATCCCAGAGAAGTAGCTATCCAACATCTACCTGAAGCCCAGAGACAAGTCATTTCTTGGGACTGTTGTTCTACTTTGGAGTAGCTGTAACTGTTAGAAAGCTGTTGATCTCTTCCCCTGATACCAAACCTACATTTACTTCTTGGTAACTTTCAAGTGTTACCT
>NW_027185616.1:6924651-6931428 GCF_028583685.1 Petaurus breviceps papuanus | reverse complement strand
CTGGACCCTCTCTAGCTTACCATATACTCAAACAATGAGGTCCAGAGCTAAGCACAGTGCTCAGACGTTGTCCAACCAGGGTGTATAGGGAGTCTATTACTTTTTATTCCTCGTAACTGTAGCTCCCTTAATGTAGGTCAAGGTCCTACCAAATAACACTGCTGATTAATATTCAACTTGATATTTTTTTCAGAACAACTCCTATACAACCATTTAGAACCCAGTTCCTTTCCCTTGTGTCATCCCTTACTGGGAAGGATGCAAAAGCTTCTAGCTTGAGACAGATTTGGGTTAACACCACTCTCTCATATGGCAACACACTATTTTCTAATCTTATCTCAGAGTTTGGATTCCTTAACTCATCCCTACTGGACCTAAATCACACTGGACTTCTGCTTTACAAGAATTCTTGGATCACAATGCTTCTATTTCCCAGAGATTTTATGACTAAGCTGCAGGTTACCCTGTGTGTTGACTTCAAAGTCTTCCTGTTTCTTGCATTTGTCTCACTTTTTTATTTGCCTCCTTGCTTACCTGTCCCTGATTCTATGTTTAACAATGTTTATTTTTTATCTGAACTTATCAAAGGACCATATGCCAAGAAGTGATACTGGTCTTTCTAGATAATTTCCTCTTTTCTTCTTTAGTCATATCATCCATGGTTGCATTGTCAAAATTTTGTTTCTGAAAGCCTCTTACCTCCCTAATTATCTTCCCTTTTAGAATCTCTGATTCAGTCTTGAGATCATCCTAGATTTTCTTTGAGCTTTTTGAGATTTGTTTTGCTAAGATCTAGACTATACAGCTTATCATGCCCCATGTTTCCCTTGAATAGGCAACATACAACTTAGCATGCTATGAACCCATAGTACCCATGATATCCATAGTTTTCCCAAGGTTCCCATAATTCTGAATTCAATAACCTGGTTTTATGTATCCAAGCAACAGGCTTAAGACTCCTGTACTCTTAAAAAGAATATATTCTGACTTTCTGTATCTTCTTTCTCCAATAGTATGTGTCCTTGGTCTGAAATGTGCTTCAAGTTCCTCTCTCCCATACCCTCTAACTCCAAACTGTCTTCTGCTCTCTATGTGTTCAGTCTTCCATTTTCTACTTAGTTAACATGACTCCCACCCATTTTGCATGCCTTCAGTCTGAGAGAAAGCATGGTGTCATGATTAAAATACTAGATTTGGAGTCAGGAAGACCCAAGTTGTAACCTCCTTCAAATCCTCTGGTGTTTACTGTGTGTCCTTGGATAAGTCACACCCTCTTTCTTTCAGTTTTTTTTTTTCATCTACAAAATGAAAGGATTGATCTGAGTGGCTTCTGCATCCCTTTGAATTCTAGACCTTCAGCTCTCACAACCTATTACCTACTAACTGTATAATCCTGGGGGAGTCATTTAATCTGTTTATGCCGCAGTTTCTTAATCTGTAAAATGGAAATAATAATATAATAATAACATATAATAATAATATATAATAATAATAGCACCACTTCCAATGGTTATAGAAAGTAGTGTGAAATATGAATGTATATAATGCACTTTGCAAGCCTTAAATCTGAGTTTTCACCATTACCACCATCAGCATTATTCATATTATTCTCACTTTTTCCCAATGGATTCAAGTAGAAATGATCCTAAAACCAGTTGCTATCCTACTGATATTCTTTTTTACTTAATGTTTTATAGACTATCACAAGGTAGATAAAACAGTTCCTTTTTTGGTAACTGAATAATGGTATTAGTCCATATATTTGTTATTATTACTTTTACTATTATTATTATCATGTAAAAGCATAAGTGCACCATTTGTTTACCACATTACAGTTCACAAATTTTTTTTGAACATAGTCCTCAGAGAACCTAAGTTTTGGTTTTCCCAAATATGAGAGAGGTAGATGTCAGATGTTACTTATCAGTCCATTGGTTCTGCTTTTTCCGATATCATCACTTCAAGAGTACTCACTCATTACCACATTGGCCTTGGGCGTGAATTTTTCTGCTGTAAGAGCTCACCAAGGCTATCTATTTACTAAGTCATAGAGGGGCTGTGATCTGTGTTGTAAGAACAAAATGTATACGTGTGTGTGTGTGTGTGTGTGTGTGTGTATAGATTTCCTTTAGTATGTATACCATAAAGACCTCTGTCACTTCAAGAGGCCTAAGGGGTGCAGATTCATAATGAATTTTTCAAGAAATGCCTTGGGGGAGAAAGGCTCTGAAAGTCTAAAGGCCAGTTGCATTGAATGACATAAAAATTCTTTCCAGAAGCAATCCCCTCAGCTCTCTGGCATGCTATATATGCTAGAACTAAATGCATTTTGAAAAGTGGAAGAGTTCCTCTTGCCCTTTAGAAAATATTGAGAAAAAAAATCTAAAGAAAAATCATGAACTGGTTTATGATATTTCAGATATCAAGGAAACTTCCCACCATGCTAGGCCTTTCCTTTGGGTAGGATAAGCACATTATATTAATAGAGTTAAAAGAAATCTGGAATGATGCCATCCATTATATTGGAAGGACTAGAAGCCCAGAGACCAGGACTGAGTCCTGCTTCTGTCCCTAATGTGTATCTTTCATTCATCAGATGATGAGATCCCAGAGCTAGTGTTGAAAGGGACCTTAGAGGCCATTTAGTCCAACCTCTTCATTTGAAAGCTAAGGAAATTGAGACCCAAAGAGGTTAAGTGATTTGTTCAAAGTCATACAGGCGAAAAGTGGACTTTGAACTCAGGTGCCATGAATGACCTTGTGTTCACAGTTCTTCTCAGTGAACCATACTGGCTCCCCATTCTATCTCCTGGTACAGCCTTCCTCCCCATCCCAACCTTCCCCCCAAACTCAGAGAAGCACCACATGGGTAATGATAGTCTGTTTGCTGAGTAAAACCTTCCTCAGCAGTCCATTCCAATGGTCATTTCACTTGGAAATTCAGGGAATTTTCCTTTAAGTATGACTAAAAGGTATGCTCCTTTCTTTTCAAACCATTTCTTCTTCACAAGTAACCTTTCCCCACTTTAAAATGTAAAAAGGGTAGACTGCCTGCCAATTTTAGCCACCGACTGGGTAATTTCTGTGGGTATTTTGTCACTGCCTTTTAGCAAGGCAGTAGCCATGCTTAAGCACATTCTGGAAGAAGGAAACTACTGTTTCTTTGTTGTTCTCTTTTTCTCCCCTGGAGTTCTGCATCTTTTCCTAGGCTGAATTGAAACAAGATGGCATACAACGCCAGGGCAGTAGACCTGTTCTATCCTCTCAGCAGCAATGCAGTGAGAACACAGGCTTCCTCTGGCTGACATGTAGATTCTTCTTCAAAAAAAGCATGGGCCTGGCTGGTAGAGAGATTCCAACTGTGTGGTGGCATGCCAGCTAGGAAAGAGGAGCATGCCCCAGGCACAGACCAGCCTACATCTCCTCTGCACACAGGAGAATATTTAGCTTTCTGTGTCTTTCTGTGTGTGTCTTTTTGAGCACCAAAGAGAACAGGAGTGTGCTGTGGGACAGAGATCATCCTCCAAATTTTTTTCCTCTGACAAATCAGAAAGCTATCAGTAGACCAAGCTTTAGATGGTTGTGATTTTAAAAAGATGCCTGTTTCCTCATTCATGCAAAATACCTGGATGTCTTTGTCTTTACTCAATCTCATAAAAATCTCTTTCTTTCTTTTTCCCTGTTGTTGATTAGGGTGGGAAGTAGAAACATTAGAGAACAGAAAATATTGCATTCCTTCTCAGTTTAAAACCCTGTAATGACAGGAAGGATGAGGAGTTGTCTTGTGATTACATTGGGATGGAGAACTACAGAGGAAGAAACTCTCTTTACTAACACAGGCCAATCTCTTCTCTGAAATGTGTAGTCTCTGAGAGTTGCCTAGAGTGATGGTGTTAAATTGAAGCAGAAGCAGATCCCTAAGGGGAACATATTGACTTAGAAAACCACAAATGAACACTATCTATGTTTTAATATATTTGTATTTATTTTCCATATTTCCTAATAACATTTTAATCTGATTCAGAGCCACAAGGGGCTGTTGTATGTCTCAATACCACTGACCCTAGAGTACTGAAAGCTAAAGTGACTTTTTCTATGTGTTAAAAGTAGGAATAAAACCCACATTTCCTTGGTTCAGAAGCTGACTCTCTGCCAAATTTTACTGTTTTTTAATAGATTGAAGGAGAAGTCAAATCAAGAACTATTTATCTATTTTATTTATTTATTGTATACAAGATTCTTTTGGGGAATGCTTATGAAGATATATAGAACTCAATCCCTTCCCTCTACAAGTTAACTATCTAATTGGAAAGGATGTATACAAGGGGAAAAAACAATAATCACCAAAGATTCGAATACCAGTTGAAGATTGCAGTAGAAGTGATGTCACAAAGTAGTATATTACATTACCAAGAGCTGAGGGAGATCTATAGTCTTGGCTGAGTTTTAGTGGATTGTCTTATTGCCTACATAAGACAAAACAACCCAATACTTCCTTGGGAAAAGGGCAAAGAAAATACTTCTTTCAATGTTTCTTTGTTCAGTCAAATGCAAGGTATTTTAAGAACTAGAGATCATATATTTCTAAGAATAGAACTGGAAGGCATTTCAGAGATTATTCACTCATTTTATGGACAAGGAAAATGAAATCTAGAGAAGTTAGGAAACTGGTAATAAGTCATGCAGCTAGGTCCACATTCCATGAGTCAAAGGAAAGATACCTGAAACTAGGCTGGGGTGCTAAGTATGCAGTTCCCTTCCTGGACCCTCCTAAATCCAGTATCAGGGATTCAATTACATTTAATAAACATTTATTAACCATCTACTAGGTTTTATGTGAGAGTCAGTAGGGCATAGTGAATAAAAGCCTAATCTTGGTGAAAGGAAGGTCCCGGTTTTTGTTTCTATGTATGAGATACATACATACATAATGTGTACATATGAATACACACACACAATCTACTCAAACAAAAGAATACTGAGGACTTCTGTAACTGTGGCACACTTGCTGGAAGAACATTCCCATGTCCTTATAGCATTGTAAAGGGGGAAAATGAGCAGCACATGATATTTTTAAAGGATGGCAGCTGGTGTTGTTACAAGGCAAGGAAGCAAAAAACATACACAGCAAGGCACGTGGAAGGTGGCAGACTGCAGAAATCTGTTAGGTGTTGTGGATAATGAAACAACACAGGGTCCCCATAGACAATCGCCTCTGTATATGTGCAAAGCCAAACAGGAAGTTGACTTAAGGGGAATCCTGCATTACTGGAGTTGGGGAGGGGTCAAGAGAAAAATGCACTGATGGCAAAATTGAAGTAGGTCTTAGAGCAATCCTTTACCTAATATACCCGAGTCACTGCCATAGCTAAACTACCAATCTCCTTTGCTGCTGAAGATTTTTAAATGGGGAAATTGTTCTCAAATGGTTATTCAACTTAAAGATAAATATAATGAAAAACCCTTTATTCAAGTCCTTCTCTATGCAAAGCAATAAAAGGCAGCATGACGTATGGATAGGGAACCAGTCTTGGAGTTAAGAAAACCTCGACTCAAAGTCTTGCCTCTGTCACGCTTTATTTAATCACTCAGTGCTCACTACAACACAAGACACCTTCTGAATCATTCCAAGTTTCTTTAATTTTCCTTTGAGCTGGGGAAGTGATCAGTTTGGGGATGAGGCATTTTGGAGGAATTTGAGATGTTTTCCTTTGAATTCATGTTTTTAAGTGCAGAGGTTACAGAAAAGTGGAATGTAGTGCAAGAACCTAATGAAGAGTAATTGTCTAAATTTTATTTTATTTTTTGTATATAGCATATATATATATAGCATATAGTGGATGATTTATAATTTTTTTTGTCTTTATGGAGGGGGGAAGGCAGGGTAATTGCCCAAAGTCACATAGCTAGTAAGTGCCAGATTTGAACTCAGACCTTCCTGACTCCAGGGCCGGTTCTCTATTCACTGCACCACCTAGCTGCCCCATAAACTTTTTTAAAATTAATTGAATGACAATCTTTTTAAATGGAGTCAACTTGGCACTTTGTATTATCCTAGGTATGTGTTGGGGGAAAAGAGAAGGAATGAAGCGAAGTTACTACTCATCCTCACTAAACAATATGTTGGTCCCTTTAGGAGAGATGGAGGAGCTGGAGACACTCTGGTTGACAGGAATCTGCCACAATGAGAAGAATGAAGTAATGAGCAGCCAGCTGGACATTGACAACATGGCAGGAGTGTTCTACATGCTTGCTGCTGCCATGGCACTCAGCCTCATCACCTTTGTCTGGGAACATTTGTTTTACTGGAAACTCAGGTTTTGCTTCACTGGAGTATGCACAGACAGGCCAGGACTGTTGTTCTCCATCAGCAGGGTCAGTAAAATCTCAGTTCACTTCCTTTTATAACAGATGAACCCAAACTAAGCAAGACAACCATCATTTTCCATACCCCACACTCCCTATTTCTGCCTGTCCCCCCTACCCCTTATACCAGTCTTACTCTGGCTCTTTTTTAGGCATTCTGGAGGGATTTATTGATCATAATTTTTTACGTGAACACTAAAAGTTATTAACATTTATATAGCAGTGGAGAGATAACCCCAGGTTCTCAGAGGTTAGATCAGAAGAGCGCAAGTTCTACTTAGACCTATAGCATGTAGCCTGTGCTCTGCTTTGTGAATTCATTCCATAAAAGTCAATGCACATGTATATTTCCTCTCTCTCCTCTCTCTCTCTCTCTCTCTCTCTCTCTCTCTCTCTCTCTCTCTCTCTCTC
>NW_027185616.1:6911655-6924551 GCF_028583685.1 Petaurus breviceps papuanus | reverse complement strand
TCTCTCTCTGTCTCTCTCTCTCTCTTTGTCTCTGTCTCTGTCTCTCTGTCTCTGTCTCTCTCTGTCTCTCTCTCTGTCTCTCTCTCTCTGTCTCTCTCTCCCTGTCTCTCTCTCTCTCTTTGTCTCTGTCTCTGTCTCTGTCTCTCTCTCTGTCTCTGTCTCTCTCTCTCTGTCTCTGTCTCTGTCTCTCTCTCTCTCTCTCTCTCTCTCTCTCTCTCTCTCTCTCTCTCTGTGTGTGTGTGTGTCTCTGTGTCTCTCTCTCTGTCTCTCTCTGTCTCTCTCCACATACACATACACACACACACATTCCACTAAGCAATCATGTAGTCTCGACACCTTATATAGCAAGCAAGAATGCAGAACAAAGAGGAAAACTTTGTTAGAAAACATTACTTTCTAGCTAAAGAGATATTTACTTAGTAAACCAAACGGGCTTCTTAAAAGAAAATTGGTGTGTGTTTTTTTAAGCACTTATATATTTAAAGAATTTTTAAGAATGTAAGATATTCCAGGGACAAATACTATCTTCCTGTCAAGGCTTTCAGAGAAGTATTCTTTCCCCCCACCCTATTATACACTAAAGCTGGCTGCTGTGCAAATACATATTTCCTAATTAGTTCGATGCCATCTAAATATACATATTGCTTACAAATAATACTGTGTGTACATATAGTTAGATTCTATGCCAAATTTAAGATAATTCTCTCAGCCAATTACTAGGTGGTTTTCATAGCTAAATGAGGGAGGAATTATCATAAGTAAATGGACCTTGCCACATTTTCTCATTGGTTTTGTTTGTTTTTGGCAGTACATTTCCATTATCTAAGCACAGAGAAGTCTTTAAGGAGGCCAAGTTGATAGGTAATCATTAGGAGAAACAAATGAAATCTTCTCACTCCTTGCCCCTCCCCCCAATTTATCATTGTCCTGCCAAGTCTTTTCATTTCCTTGAGCTTTTCCAAATACACATGAATTCACTGATGCCTCTTACCTGTACTTTGGTCCATAATACTCAGAAATTCAGGTCCATAAACCTTATTTCTCATATTACTAGCCATGAGGAAACTTCAATTCTTACCGATCAGATGCATAAGGAATGTCATCTTCAAACAGTCTCTTGACCTTAACTTCCCATGGCCAGTGGTTATTTCTTCCAAGAAGAGGCTGAGTTATAAAAGAGAGAAAGTATACTATTTAATAGAAATGTTTTTGTTTCTTGACTTTTTAAAGTCAACTGGAAAATGTTTGAGAATGTCTGTGTAAGAACACAATGACCCAAAGTCAACCACTTTCAAAGTTGGTCTGCTCTGACACATCATTCTTTCTTCAGATAATCATGCTCTATTATTGATTAAATTTGGAAAAGACACAGTGCCCCAAGTTTGCTTTTATATGCAGATGAATTTCACAGCCTCCTGAAATGTGAGAACAACTCTATGCACACCAGCAAAGATCCTCACCCTCCACTAGCCAAGAATTTCCAGAGTCTTCTAATATAGAGGTTGCTGTCCCATTGTGAAGTTATCAGATGTTTCCATTGACAGGATCTGCAGTCACAGTTGCATTCAGCTGTAGGGAAATACAATACAATTCAATTCAATTCAATGACCAATAATTGGTATATTTCATCAATGCATGATGTACCCCCCAAATGCACTCTCATATATCATATATAATTATATACATATGCATATGTGTAAATACACAAGGCACTTAAACACAACCAGAACCACAACCTTGACCTCAGGATTTAAAGAAAACTTTTACACTAATTTTCTTTTTTTTTTTAATAGAATTTTATTGATTCCTATTGTTTTCGTATCATCTGCTTTTCTCACTATATTTCTTTCCCAAACCAGGAAAGCCATCCACTATAGCAAAGAATTTTCCTTTTTTAAAAGATAGTTTTCCCCAATTAAATACAAAAATAATTTTTAATATTATTTCTTTAAAAAATGAATTTGAAGGGTGGTCAGGTAGCACAGGGAGTAAGAGCACCAGCCCCAGTGTTGGGATGCCTGGGGATCGAATCCAGGCTCAGACACTTAGCACCACACCCAGAAATAACTGGCCATGTAACCTTGAGCAAGTTACTTAAGCCCAATTGCTTAAAAAAATGAGTTTGAAATCCTTTCCCTTCCTCCCTCACCCTTCCTCTTAAAAAGAAGGCAATTTGATATAGATTATATATGTGCAGTCATGCAAAACATTTCCATATTAGTCATGTTGTGAAAGAAAACACAGCAACACAGCCCCCAACCCCAAAATAAAGAAAGTGAAAAATAGTATACATCAATCTGCATTCAGGCTGCATAATTTTTTTTTCCTCTGGAAGTGGATAACATTTTTCATTGATCCCTTGGAATTATCTTGGATCACTCTATTTCTCAGACTAGTTAAGTTATTCACAATTAATCATCATACAACATTGCTCTTATTGTGTACAATGTTCTCCTTTTTCTGCTTACTTCTCTTTGAATAAGTTCATGTAATTATTTTCAGCTTTTTCTGAAAGTAATCTACTGATTTCTTTTAGCACAATAGTCTTCCATTAGAATCATATTCCACAACTTGTTGAGCCATTCCCTAACTGAAGGGCCTCTCCTCAATTTCTAATCTTTTGCCACTACAAAAAAACCTGCCATAAATATCTTCTACAAATGGATCCTTTTCCTTTTAAAAAAATCTCTTTGGACTCTAAAAGTCAGAGCTGCCCAGAGGTGGACTGGGCAGACTCCCCTGTGAACTCCCTATTATGGGCACCCTCTATCCTCTTCTCTAGCTTCATTTGTAATTATACTGCAATTGGGTGTTTCACTTTAGGGCTTGAGTAGCCCTTTATGTGAGATAAAGCATCATAATAAAATACCTTATTGCTTCATGCAAAAAAAAATATCTTTGGAATATAGACCTACTTGTGCTATTGCTAGGTCAAAGGGCATGCACAGATTTATAGCCCTTTAGGCAGAGTTCCAAAGTGCCCTCAAGAAAGCTTGAATCAGTTCTTAACTCCAATAATAGTACATTAATGTCCCAATTTTCCCATACCACCTATAACATTTATCATTTTTTGCAAAGAATTTTCATAGGAATTTTCTCATGAAGACTCTGGGATATCTTTAATCCAATGTATTAATAAGTTTTGGATAGTATTTTTTCTTCCTGGTGCAGAAAGCAAAATTGAAGTCTTAAAGAATTTGTCAGAAGTAACTGTGAGGCTGAGTTCGAACATCAGAAGTATGAGCTCATTCCTCAGGTTCTGGTAGAATGTCTAGATGTTCACTCCTTTTTTATTTGTTTTACTCTAATTTCATTTTATTTTCAATTCCAAATTCTCTCTCTACCTCTCTCACTCTCCTACTTAATGAGAAAGCAAGAAAAACAAAGCCCCTTGCAAAAAAATTACTCATGCAAAACAAATTTCCACATTAGTTATATTCAAACACGGGGGAGAGACAGAGATAGAGGCAGACAGACAGACAGGCAGAGACAGAGAGTCAGAGACACAGATCCAGACAGAGAGAGAGACACAAAGAGAGACAGAGACAGAGAGACAAACAGAGGTGGACAAAGAGAGAGGGAGAGGCCATTAATCTATACTCAGGGTCCATTTCTCTATCTGGAGGTGAATAATAATATGTTTCATTATAAGTCCATTGGAATTATAGTAGGTCATTGTGTTGTACAGAATTACTAAGTCTTTCAAAGTTGATTATATTTACAATATTGCTGTTATTGTATAAATTGTTCTCCTGGTTCTGCTCACTTCACTTTCTATCAGTTCATATATATCTTCCCAAATTTCTCTCAGGCTACCTCCTTCATTATTTCTTATAGCACTATAATATTCCTTAACATTTATATACCATAAGTTGCTCAGCAATTCCCCATTTGATGGGCATCTCCTCAGTTCCCCTTTTTTTGCCACAGAAAGTGCTGCTACAAATATTTTTGTACATAAGTCTTTACCTGTTTCTTTGATCCCTTTGGAGTATAGCTCTAATAGCTGGATCGAAGATGTGCACCATTTGACACCTTTTTGGGCAAATTGCTTTCCAGAATGTTTGAACTAGTTCACAGATCTACCTTTGTGTACTGATTTTCCCACATCCCCACCAACATTTGTCATTTCCTTTTTTATCATCTTAGCCAATCTAATGGGTATAAACTGACAGTTCAGAGTTGTTTTAATTTGAATTTCTTTAATTTTAATAATTTAGATTTTTTTCAGTCTCAAATCAAACTTAGATTTCTTCATATTTGTTGGCCATTTGTCAATTAGAGAAGGGCTCTTAGTCCTGTAAATTTGACTCAGTTCCTTGTATATTTTAGAAATGAGACATTTACCAGAAAAACTTAAAGTAAAGATATTTTCTTAGTTTCTTGCTTTTCTTCTAATTTTAGATGCTTTGAGTTTTTTGTGTAAAACTTTTAAGTTTTATTTAATTAAAATTATTCCTTTTACCTCCTGTGAACCTCCCTATCCTTTTTTTTGCTTATGAACTCTTTCTCTATTCATAGATCTGATAATTTCTTCCATACTCCATTAATAAGCTTATATCACTTTATATCTAAATCACATTCCCATTTTGAGCTTATTGTCATATATATAATGTAGTCTATGCCTAATTTCTCTTGGACTACTTTCTAATTTTTCCAACAGGTTTTTTTTTTTCAAATAATGAGTACTTGCCCCAAGGGTTGGGATCTTTGCATTGATCAAATACTAGGTTGCTGTACTTATTTGCTTCTGTATATTGTGTGTCTAATCTTCTCCACTGATCAACCTCTCTATTCCTTACCTAGCATCAAATGCATTTGATGATTACAGTTTTGTACGGCAGTTTGAGATCTGCTACTGTTAGGCCCCTTTCTTTTCCATTATTTTTTCATCGATTAGGGATTCACTCTTTTCCCTGAGTAGGTATTACCTCTCAGACACCCTGGTGTTCATCTCCAGTGGATGCTGCTTTCTCTTTCCCATACAAATATCTGTGCTTTGACGAGTATTACAATAAACCACTATTTCTCCCTTTCTCTTCCTTTCTCCATTATGCATGCTGAACTTGTAGCAAATAGGCTTTCATTGTCATTCTGGGAGAATAGATGTGTGTAATTCTACATGGTGGCTCTTAGGCACCATAGACATTCTAAATAAATGTCTCTAAACTGAAACATGTCCCCCCAGTTGTATCATAGTCCCGTCTCAGAATAGCCATTGTATCAACCTTCTGTGTGACTGCCTTTTTTTGTCACTGTGTAAGGAGAGAGAACTAGAACAAAAACCAAATGTTGACTTAAAATACAGTCAGCATCTTTTATGTTTTAGTGAAGGAACAGCCTTTGGTTACTAAAAATAATTCCACTAGCCCCTATATCTAAAAAACAACAGTGTATTTCCCAAACTGCCTTGTCTATATGAAATGAAAATGAACAAATGTGAGATAAAGAAGGCCTTGGTTTGAAAAGTATGTTTGATAAGATACTTTCTAAGGAACAGGACCTTTTGTTCAATCCACATGTATAGAATTAGTAAATTCTATGGACTTCTAGGCTGGTCTTTAGAAGAACTATGATGACTCAAAACAATACATACAATAAAGAAAAAGTAGTAGAGAACTGCCTGGTCCATGTCTATGGGGAGAGTTTGTCAAAGAGGCACATCATTTGGGGTTTTGGTTGCTCATTTTGATGACTTCTAGCTCACTGCAAAGCTCCTTCCCATGATTACCAGGGCATCTTATTACATGTGCCAAAGGAATGTAGCAGGAGTCTATGAATTATACAAATGGAAGAAGAAACTGATAACACCATGGGGAGGAAAGAAATTCCAGCACAGAGGCTTTGCTTTTGAAATAGTTTTATTAAATTTACAGCTTATATGGGTAATCTCAACAGGGAACCAAAGTGACACGCCATATCAAGAATATATTTTGCATGAATATGAATTTTATATTTTCTTTTACACAAAAGTCTTCACATATGATGATGTGATAAGATAATATGAAAAGAAAAGTATTCAAGGATCTTTGGCTCAGAGGTCACGGATTCAATCCCAATTAATATAAGCCAATTAACTTACTCCATTCCATGGCTGTGTGTCTTTGTGTCTGTGTATAATATATGTGTAACATATATCACATATAATATATTACATATCATACATTTACATATATGTTTTTGTTTGTCCAGATCTGTGGTATTTTTGATATGGGGAACTCAGTGTGGTAATTTCTTCCACTGCCGCATATTAACAACTCATCTGCAACCTACAATCTTAGGATTTACTTGGGCACTAAGAGGTTACATGACTTGTCCATGATCACACAACTAGAAAGTGACAAAGGCAGGAATAACAAAATCTAGGTCTTCCAAAGCTGGTCTTTTATTCAATAAACCATACTACTACATATATATATATATATATATAGATACATACATATATATATTATATTTATAGAGAGGCTACACAGTATGGTGGATAGATCTGATTTTGAAGTAAAAAAAACCCCAAATACATGTCTTTCCTCTAACCCATACTGGCTCTATGCTCCTGGGCAATTTATTTACTTTCTCAATGATCCAGACAAGTCTCTAAGACTAAGTTACAGCAGCATAAGTACTTGGTATGCACCAGGAGAGCTTGATTCCTCCTAGGGAGCTTCCTATACCAATAAATTCAGATTTGATGCCCCCATCCCTCCATAGAAAATTACTCTATTTTCTGTCAGCTGATTTTTTTTCTATTTCTCCTTTGCTAAAGTTTGTGCCAGGAATACCCCCATTGAAGGCTAAAATTGAATTTGGATAGCAATAGAAAAGCAGTGAGTTTGAAAGAAGGTAGGGTGAGGGATGGAGTATATCCCCTGGCCCAGTGTTTAGGTAAGGTGAAGATGTAGAGAAGTAGCCAATTTGAACAGCATTGTTCCTTTAGACTGGGGAGGATAATTGCTAAGCTTTGGCATGGAGAAACATTTATGGAAGGGCTTTGGATCCATTAGAACTGATTGACTCTTATATTTAGGTAGGATTTTTTAGGCTTCTCAAATTCTTCTCTGCTACCACTTCAGGCAAGGAGACTAGAGGTGATGTTCTTCACAAAGGGATAGGAAGTAGGATATTGGAAAGCAGGTAAAGTTAACCACAAATCTGTGAACATTTACACAAATTTTACACAAACTACTTTCCATTCATGATGCATTGATGGTTCAGCAATTGTGGTGTTATGGATACATTCTTTTCAAGGCAGGATCTTATGTAAAAGGTGGCTAATTCAAAAGAAAGAAAAACTCATTTCTAAAAGCCCTCCTAGGTTTCACCTACTGGGCTTCAATAGGATCAGTTCACGTTAGTAGATATTTCTTGAGCTCTCCTCTTGTATAAAACACCATGGTAGGTGCCAAAGATGGTAACAAGATGGGTGAGACACTTCCTTCCACCAAGAAGCTTAGGATCAAGCAGAGCCACTTATTTTAGAGATCTGGAGTTAAAGGATATAGGCTCAGATTTAACTCTGATATTTACTGACTGCGTGACTGTGGACATGTCACTCGACCTCCATGTGTCTCAGTTCCCTCAGCTAGAGAATGAGAGAATAGGTGTCTCCTAAGGCCTCTTCTAGCTCTAGTTCTGTATTTTTTATATAAAAATAATTCACACAGATTCTGACAGAAAAATAGCAGTGGGGGAATGCCATACTACACAATTTTATACATACCCCCTTTTTCTTGACTTGTGCAGAATGAGTTGTTAAAGCAATTGGGGTTAAGTAACTTTCTTAAGGTTACACGGTCAGTTATTTCTGGGTGTGGTGCTAAGTATCTGAGCCCGGATTTGATCCAGGTCATCCTGACACTGGAGCCGGTGCTCTTACTCGCTGAGCCACCTGGCCTCCCCTAAGCAATTGGGGTTAAGTAACTCGCTTAAGGTTACATGGCCAGTTATTTCTGGGTGTGGTACTAAGTATCTGAGCCCGGATTTGATCCAGGTCATCCCGACACTGGGGTGCTCTTATTTTCTGTGCTACCTGGCCGCCCCAAGTTGTTCACTCTTGTTTGTCCCTCTCATTGATTTTTCTCCTCCCCTAAAAATTTAAGTAGTGAGATTTATTTCTCAACACTCTCCTCAATATGTGTATATATATATATATATATATATACATATATGTTCATTTTATTATACCTGAGATTAGGGAAAATTTAATTTTTTTGGAAGAGCAAATGTCCTATAAGCAAAATGTTTCAGTAGGAGTCATAAAGGAACATTGCAATTTTCCAAATTTATTTGCAATTTGCTTTAATTCAACAAATATGCATTAAATGCCTATTAGAGGTAAGGCACTGGTGAATGTAATCACACACACAAAGCCTGCCCTCCAGCAGGTACATTCTTACCAGGTGAAAAAGCCATGTACACAAGTAAACAAATAAAAATAAATGATCTAATTTTCGCTAATGGCCTAGAGCTCACCTATCCTGCCCTCAGGCAGGTATCACATTTATAGGGTGATTGAATGGTACAAGGGCTAATGTAAGAGAAAGTAATTTTAAGAGGGTGAGGCAGCACTAATAACTGGTATGGAATAGAGATCAAAAAAGGCCCAATGTAAAAGGGCCATTTTAAAAACCACCATTTTAACTGTGGTTTGAAGGAATCCATGGATTCCACAAGGTAGAGGTGAAAAAAAGAAATGCATCCCAGACATGACTGATTATGTGTGCAGAGGCATGGAGCTGGGAGACAGAATAGGAGCACACACATACATATATACAATTGGATGGCTAGATAGATGCATATATATATACACACATACATATATATGGTGCTAATATATTAATAAAAGTATGTACATATAATATGTTGGTATACTGGTGTGTGTGTGTGTGTGTGTGTGTGTGTGTAAAATTACTCATTAATATTTTCCCTTTCCATATTTGGACTCAGTGGGAGAATATAATGTTAAGAGAGCCCTTGTATCTTGGTAAATAAAAAAAATAAAACAGCCTGGCATTGGTTGGAGACTCCACTCAGCAGAGTGAGCTGTGGGAGAGTGAGGTAATATCCTTGCCTGGTGAACTGGAAGTGCTTAATCCATCCTATGTATGTATGTATGATGTCATCTCCTCCTTTTGCCTCCCCCCCCCTCTTCCCACTGCCCTCAAAACACAAACTGACCACTTCTCTGTGACTGGTGGGTCATGTGGGCCTACTTAAAAATGCTTTGGACAATCATAGCCCAGATAGATGGGTCTGGTGTTTGAATGGCTTCATAAGTCATTTAAAGAAAATTTTGACTAGGTACAAGTATAATATTCAAATTAAGACTTTGCTTTTCTCATGAGAGAAGCTGTTGAGGCAAGGGATTGCCTCAATTTTGTACATCTACAAAGTAGAATTTTTGTGAGTTTTGTGAAATGATCCCAAATCTTCTTCTATTGTTAATGTTTTATTTTTTTTTCCACTCACAGGGCATTTACAGCTGCATTCATGGAGTGCACATTGAGGAGAAAAAGAAGTCACCAGATTTTAATTTGACTGGCTCCCAGAGCAACATGTTAAAACTCTTACGGTCAGCCAAAAATATTTCTAACATGTCCAACCTGAACTCCTCCAGAATTAGTTCCCCCAAAAGAACAACTGATTATATCCAAAGAGGCTCACTCATCATGGATATGGTCCCAGATAAAGGGAATTTGATATACTCTGATAATAGATCTTTTCATGGAAAAGACAATGTTTTTGGGGACAACATGAATGAACTTCAGACATTTGTGGCCAATAGGCATAAAGATAACCTCAATAACTATGTTTTCCAAGGGCAGCATCCTCTTACCTTGAATGAGTCCAATCCTAACACAGTGGAAGTTGCTGTGAGCACAGAGTCCAAAGGGAACTCTAGACCCCGGCAACTTTGGAAAAAGTCCATGGAGTCCTTGCGCCAAGATTCACTGAGCCAGAACCCAGTCCCTCAGCAGCGGGAGAATGGTTTGGTGGAGAACAGAACACACTCTCTGAAGAGTCCCAGGTACCTTCCTGAAGAGGTGGCCCACTCTGACATCTCAGAAGCTTCGAGCCGGGCCACATGCCACATAGAACTTGAGAACAACAACAAACATCACAAGACCAAGGACAATTTTAAAAAAAGGTCTGTGGCCTCCAAATACCCCAAGGACTGCAGTGATGTTGAGCTCACCTACCTGAAAACCAAAGCAAGTTCCCCCAGGGATAAGATCTATACCATCGATGCCGAAAAGGAGCCCAGTTTCCACATAGAGCAGCCCCAGTTTATTGAAAACCTTGTCCTTCCTGAGAATGTGGACTTCCCTGAGGTGTACCAGGATCCCAATGACAACTATCAGAAGGGCGATGCTACACTTCCTGTCAACAGGACTCCTTTGCACAACGAAGATGCTAACGTCCCCAACAATGACCAGTACAAACTCTTTTCCAAGCATTACACCTTAAAGGAAAAGAGCTCTCCCCGCAGTGAGGGGAGTGACAGGTATCGGCAGAACTCTACCCACTGCAGGAGCTGTCTCTCCAACCTGCCCAACTACACTGGTCATTACACCACCCGCTCCCCCTACAAATGTGATTCCTGCCTGAGGATGGGAAGCCTCTATGACATTGATGAGGACCAGATGCTGCAGGAAACCGCCACCAATCCTGCCCGCCCCGAGGAGACATATGACCAGGACTGGGTTCAGAACAATGCCCTTCAGTTCCAGAAAAAGAACAAGTTGCGGATTAGCCGGCAACATTCTTATGACAACATCCTGGACAAGCCCAGAGAGATTGACCTCGGAAAACCGTCTCGGAGCATAAGCTTAAAAGACAAGGAGAGACTCTTGGAAGGGAACTTATATGGGAGCTTGTTCAGTGTTCCTGCCAGCAAACTGTCAGGGAACAAGGGCTCCCTTTTCTCCCAAGCACTGGAAGACAGTAGGAGGAGCAAGTCTCTTTTCCCAGACCACTCCTCGGATAACCCCTTCCTACACTCCTACCAGGATGACCAGCGGCTGGTCATTGGGAGATGCCCCTCTGACTCTTATAAACATTCGTTGCCCTCCCAAGTGAGGAATGACAACTACTTGAGGTCATCTCTAAGATCAACAGCGTCATCGTACTGTTCCAGGGACAGCCGGGGCCACAACGACACATACATTCCCGAGCATGTGATGCCTTATGTGGCAAATAATAATATTGTATACTCTACCCCCAGGGTCCTCAACTCCTGCAGCAATAGACGTGTGTATAAGAAAATGCCTAGCATTGAATCTGATGTCTAAATCTCCCTTTCTCACTTTATTTATAGGGAAAAAATATCTGCCAACATCTTGGAATTTAAGGAGTTAGATTTCTGTCAGGGCCCCCAGTAGAGAAAATGAGGGTTAGGGGGCATTTTGTGGTGGTTTTTTTATACATGTTCTTGTGCCATGCTATACCACAGAAGTACCCCCTTCCTTCTGTGAAGTGCACTGGATGTGGTAGACAAGGGATAGGTGAGCCCTTAATCAAAAAGGAAGAAAAAAAAAAGGCAAGTCTTTGGGCGCGTCCCCTGTGGATGTTGGCATAAATGTTGTTTTGCCATTTTAGCAGTCCTATTTTATGATTTTCCGTATTCTAAATTCCATTAAGAGCTTATTGTCTTTCCATCACTGGAGTTGTTGAACAGTTTTTTAATGTAGAATAAGCAATATGGTATGCATGTAATTTGACACAGATAAAAAAAATTAAGAATGCATTTGCACTGCGAAGGGATTGACATGCACGAAAAATGAGAAAGTTTGGCCCATAGCTAGTAGTTTCAGCTTTATTTATTGTGCTTTCAGTCACAGCCCATACCAGACCCCAGAACTCAGGGCCCTGGAAAGAATCGGTATGTCCGCACATCCGAGGCTACCTTCAGTCTAGGCTGTCATCAAGATATGGAGACGCATCTGGAATAATAGGCCCCAGCTGTTCCTGGTGAGGAATCCATAGGAACCCCTTGCGGCTGTTGGTTTATGCGGGTCAAATGCTTTCTTTTGTTGGGTTTCACAGGCACTTAATGCTAGCTTAAGAGCTCAACAGTTTGCTGTGCAGTCAGAATTCACAGCTGCATAACCTAAAATATGTATTTTTTTTAGATGTCAATATGTGGATCTTACATCTGTGACACAGTGGACCTCACTATTTATTTGTCATGAAGCCTCGTGTGTACGTAAGTTTGCATCTCCCCCCTTCTGGTGACTACTCAGGGCTGTATAGTATCTCTTAACCCTTCACTCCAAAAGTAACTGTGACTCATTCTTCACGAAGTGGTCCTGGTGGCATCTAATTAACCATGTATTGTTATCCAAGTTGTCAATGCTATGTCATGAGCCAACAGCCATATGTTTCATGCCATCAAGAAGAAGAAGGATGCCATCTGTTTGCTGAAGGCTGACACAATTTTACATTCATCATATTGCTCTGTGGAATTGTAATTTCCACCTCCACCACCTTTCCCCCGATTCCCAAATCTGAGTCCTCCCTATATGTCTAGTTGATACATGTACCCATGAATTGAATATCTATATCCTGATAGTCATAGAGAAACTGTGGTAGGAGAAATAGTCTGTCACCTCAGACACATGAGCCTCTTTGATGCCAGCCTCTTCTTCTAGTTGTCCTTGAGCTATTGAAGCATTTTTCCTTTTTAAATCCCCTGGATTACTTACTTTTTATGCCAGAGGACATGTTGAAAAGGGGGAAAAAAAGGAATGTTCCTTAATAAATCACACCAAAATGAAAGTGGAAGAAAGGACTGGTATATCACCCAAATCCCAAATATGCACTTTATTAGACTTGCCTCCAATGATGAAAAACTATATATATATATATATATATATATATATATATATATATATATATAT
>NW_027185616.1:6878113-6911555 GCF_028583685.1 Petaurus breviceps papuanus | reverse complement strand
ATATATATATATATAAATTGGAATGTAAGTGAAATTCCAACCCACAAACACATATACTTTAAATCCTGAAAGAATTTGGGATCCTGCCCTAACCATTTCTGTTCTGAGGTATCCCTGCTTTTATCTGATATGCTCTGGAAAGTTGCCTTGAATGACCCAGAATCCCTCCGTGCTTACAGCCAAAGTAGAATTACAGAATTTCCTAGTTGGAAGGGACCATATAGGTCATGCTAATCCAACTCCCTCATTTTACAAACGAGGATCCCATTGCCTCTATTCCCTTCCCTGATTTCCTCCTCATTGCTGTTTCTGTTTTTTAGAAAAACAAAAGAAATGATTACATACAAGGAGCTCTCCTATGTTCCCATTCATTCCTCTAGGCAATGATTAGAGAGGCTCATATCGCTCTCTAAAAGACAGAGCAGTCTTCAGTGGTGGAAGTGGAGGTGGGAGCAGGGGCTGTATATCCTTTTCAACCAGTTCCCTGGTTCCCTGTTGGGATCTAAAAGCCCTTAAAATCCCTATGGCACTTTACACCTTGAGACTGTCTTGCTTCAGGATTTTAGGAGAGCTTCATGGTGATGGAGGCAGGAAAAATTACTGCACATAGGGCCATCCCTAGGAAGTACAAGACCTCTCATTCACCTTCACATTTTTATCCAGATAAAATCTGGTTAAGATCAACTTCAACCCCAAGGTGGGGGCAGGGTGTATGTATGTATGTATGTATGTATGTGTGCATGTATTTATGTATGTATGTATGTATGACTGCATATGTGGGAAGGGTGATGAGGCCTCACCTGTGATGCCTTGTTGTATGAGGGGAAAAAGAAGATACTGTGTTTGGGATGTTACATACTGTTGCTTATTGTAATTTTTTTGACTGCCTGTGTGGAAAGGGTGGGAGGCTCTCACTATGATGCCTTGTATGAGGGGGAAAGAAAGATACTCTGGTTGGGATGTTACATGCTAATGCTTATTGTATTTTTTTGTCAATGCTGCCTCCTTTTCTGTTTCCTCAGTCATATCCCAGCTGCCTGGTTTCCCTTAGTAATGGGGAGGCCTAAGACTATTATCCCAATTTGCCGTGCCCTAGGGTTGCTTAGCACCCCTTTTTGACCTTATTACTTTGTACAGAAATCCTTTGAGAGCTTTTTGCCTTGCTTATATGAGAACATTTGTTACTCACTAATTTACTGTACCTCCAATGCTATAGTCCCTACATTTCACTCCTCACATTGTCCCCTTTCTCTCTTTTGAGAATGAAAATGTTTGAGCCCAGAACCACCAAGTGGATTATTGAGAATTGTGGGTAAATGACATGTTCCTGTTCTAGCCATGTTTCTCACACTCTCTCTATATGTCATAAAAGCTTAGGAACTTCCACATATAACATGGAGTGTGGAAATTACATTGGGTCGACTGTCATAGTCTGAGCATATAAGTCACATCATATCTGCTATAAATGTCATTCTTCTATAAAGAAACTAGGAAGTAGCTTCTGTTTATGGGGATATGGATTTAGATGAAAACTATTAGAATTATAAGTGATTTTTAAAGAAAGCAAGAAATAGAGAATTAGAGAGTCATAGATGTTAGAGAAGGAGAGGCCTTCCTCATTTTGCAGTTGAGGAAGCTTTGGTCCAGATGGGAGAGGTGACTTGCTCAAGGTCACCCAGGTAGTAAGTGGAAGAGTTTGGACTGGCTCTCCTGACTCTCACTTCACCGGGGATGTAGCTTGCATTGCTACATCATACTACCTCTAACAAATGTATGAGTTGTTTCAAAGTCATTGTGCCTAAGGGTTTATGTTATGACTCATGTACAAAAACCAATTAATTTGGCTTGGTGTATTTTTTTTTTACATGCAGAGAATAACATAGGGCCATTCCATATAAATCCTAGTGTCCATACTTTGAAAGAAGAATGTTTTGAACATAAATTCCAAGTTACTTGCATTTGAATTAAGTGGAATGAATGAAAGTAGGGAGCCTTTTGAATGGAGTTGTGAAATATTAAGTCCTTGAACCTTCTACTTTGACAACTTTGAAAGACATGGGAAGGTAGATGAACCTGTTATGCTTGATCAGGAGTTTGTTTATTCTACTTAATTTAAATGGCTTCACTGAATGCCATAATGATTTCGAATGACCCTAAATAGTTGTCAATCCTTGGGCAGATATTATCAGGCTGTTTTCAGACAGGCATGTACCGTGGTCAAATGATCAGGTTACTGTGAGTGAGCCATGACAGATGCATGCAGTACATTAAAATGCAGCATGTAAAGTATCATATTCTCCCAGTTCATAAACTCCTACCTAAAAAGAGCCTGGGCCTTTTGGAAGCAATAATCTCCTGCTAGGCTTCTAGGGATCCCCTAGTCAATTGAGATTTCAGTATCCTGAGAATGAAGCTTTCTAAGGTCTAGAGCTCAACTTTGGGCAGAGTTCTTCCTCATCTCCATCATCTTACTATTGTACTTCAGCCCTGTTGTAAACCCCACTGCGGTTTGTTTTGTTTGTTTGTTATTAAAGAATGCAATCTTTAAAAAATTAAAATCATTGTTATTACCAGGAAGAGCCAGCACTATGAACGGAATTTCATGTATTATATTTGGTTTCTCTTATCCTTACTCTGAAATTTGACTCCACAGTCATGGTTTTCTTTTCTGGTGAGAATGGCAGCTAGAAAAGAAAGGAAAATTAAACAAAATAAATAAATAAATAAACCAACAACAAAACAAAACAAAAACTTGAACCCTATTGCTGCTGTGTCAATTCAGAGTTTACTCTTGAAAAATATATATATATATATATATATATATATATACAGTCTTGTTTACAAATGAAATATTTTGGCTTAAAAGAGAATGATAGTGTGGGCGTTTAATTAGTCAGATGGTACACAGCAGACGTGCACTTGAGCATTGTTTATTCAATTTGGTATGTCTACACCGATGTGTATTTAATATTCTTCATCTTTCTCTGGAAATGACAAATGCCCTGAATTCTTTGCAAGTTGAAAATGCTAATGAAAAACAAAAGTGTTAGAATTAATTAAGTGATGATTAAAATTTTATCTCCTTTAAACCTAAAATATACGGCTTTCATAACTAGGTTGTCATAGAAATAAATACCTTATGTTGGAATCCCTTGTGGTGCCAGACCTAAATAAATACTAATTTGGGAAACTTAAATATCGTTCAAGGGAGTTGAGTGTACTTGTTAACACTGAGTGTGTTTCTGGTGGCTTATTAGTATATAAGGTCATTACAGAAACCCAGGCTTACAGAGCATGGAGCTGTTATGACAAGTTGTACACTTGGCTTTACTGTGGACAGACTATAACTCAGTGATAGCAAGACACACAGAAATGGCTTTACTCCCATGTAGGGGAAAGTTGGTATAACTCAAATGTATCTGAACCTATTTAAAACAAAGCAAAGATTTATATATAAAAGTCTTTCTCTTTCCAGTATATTTTTATTAATTTATTTTTTACAGAAAACAAACACAAAACTCCTACCCCTTCCCAGATAGTCCCATTTTCATTTCTTTGGAACAGGATTGTAAGATTTCTAAAGGTCCTGTGCTTTAACACGTCATCCAGTTGGTGACTCTCTTTTGTCCTTTGATTTGTTCCTTTACACTGTACTGTGTTAGCATCAAATTGTATTAGAATAAAATAGGTTTATCACTGATAACAAGCAGAAGTAATCAAATGCACTTATCCTGTGAATATGCTAGTGTACACATGTATATAATATACATGTTAATACACATATGAGTGTATTATTCACATAATATTGTATATATTGTAAAGTTACTACTGTTAAAATTAAACGGTGATTATGATATTAACATATGGAAAACCCATTCTGGTTATTTTAATTGAATGATGTCTGTGTTGTAGAGGTCAGTTTCCTGGCGTCTCCTCTCTGGATATGACAAAGTGACCCTTCCTGCCCACCTACCCTTCCTTCCCCACCCCAAAATCCTCTGCTGCTTATATTCCTCGAAACTGGGCATTTGGCTCCTATTACCTTTTTCTCTGAGGGAAGTGCCCCAAAGCTCAAAGATTTAGAGCTGTAGGGGACTTTAGAAAGCATCTAACTCAACTCCTTTATTTGACAGAAGAGGAAACTGAGATGGAGAGAACACAGGCTAGAATCCAGGCTTCTTAAATCCAGCCTAGAGATGACTCTACTACACTAAATTGCTTCTTGTCTAGATTTCCATCTAGATGGCCTCAATCATGAACTGGTGCTTCTGAATCGAAAAGCAGAAAAGACACCAGAAATGAAAGAGGCTTCTTTGAACTCTCCAGTTTTCCTTTTGTTTTCTCTTTGATGCTTGCTGGAATTAACCACACTCCCTCATTCATCTTTACCCATCACCTATCGAAAATGAATCTCAATGGTTATTTCTAAGTAACCACCCCATCCAAAGATAAAGGGGAGAGAAATGGGACTGGTTAATTATCAGTCTGTACTAAAATGTAGGACTGAGAAGTTTATCGGAATTGTTTTCAGTTGCCTTTCCTGCAAGAATGAAAGTTAACCAACTAAGAGGTTAAATACCTATTATGTACCTTGTACTGTGCTAGGCACTATGGGGGATACAGAAATATAATTCCTGTTCTCAAGACACTTTCTGTCTATTACATTAGTTTATTAATATAACAGAGAGCTAAGTATATATGAAAAGTGCAATGACTGAAAACCAGTCCCATGATGCATTAGGACTTGGGAGCATCATAAAAATTTCCAGTTCCTATTTCACAGTCAGATAAATTACTCCAGGGCTTAACTTTACTTCCTAGGAGTAAGATGATCAGGTTAGAAGCTGCATTCACCCTTCTGAAGATTCTAGACTTCCTGGGAATCATTTACAGAGCAGGAGTGAGTCATGAAAAATTTCAATCAGCCACAGTACTTTTGCCTACTCTTGCCCAGCCAATCAGGGATGTTACATTTCTACTCAAGTACACAAAAATTTTATTTTTACACCCTTGCCTTATGGCACCTGGTTTGAAGAGAGAAATAAACTTCCTTGATCAGTTGGACAATAGGGAAAAGATAAGGCCAAGTCCACAAGACAGCTTTTCCGAGTATGTTTTCTTTTTTTTTTCCTTTGAGAAAATATGAAAACCATGTTTGGAAGATGAGTTTGTGAATGCTATGGAGGAGATGAAGAGGAATACATTTTGTGATGGGACCTAAGTGCCTATAGTTGTAGCAGGTGATAGGTAAAATGACTAACTAGTTCCCTGGAGAAAAATAAAGGGAGGTGGGGTGTGATGGTGAGAGACTCAGAAAAAAAAAAGAACATTCTATGAATCACCAAGGGGTTTTATATCTTTGTCCATTGAAAGGCATTTTCAAAAGGTGACACTTCATCTTATGAAGGAAGGGTTTTTCTGTGCACTTTTGAGGGATAGGTGCCTGTCTGTCAGCATCTGTATTTGTGGATATTTTGTCAACAAATATTTAAACATAATGCCCTAGGATGAGAAGGGTCCTCTAAGGGGTGTCTTGGAGGATGCCTGAGAGATCTCCACTCTTGCTTCTCTGTTCTTTTTTAAACATCTCAGACAAGGAAGTCCCAGGATTCTTGTTTGTGTATTTCATTGTCTTATAACCTGTGTGGACAAGAAGTTTGTGAACATTTTAACCTTTGAATGTCTAGCTTGTTATGTCTTGAACCTCCTACACCTAGCATTACCATTCACTATCCCAACAGAGACTTGAAGACTGTTATTAAATCCCCCCCTTTGCTCACTGTTCTTCATCTTAGCCTCCTTTCTCTGAGTCCCAAAGGGTGGGAGGGGCACAATTCCTATACATGACATATTTCCCTCATTACTAATATTGATTCTCTTTGTCCACAGAACTTTGATCTAACATCCTTACATATGTGCACACATATATATACATGCCTACATATACATACAGTAATACTTACATGCACACATGCAAAAGAGATTCTTCCTTCCTCCCTCTAACACTAATCTATTCTTAGTCATATACATTTCTTTCAACCATCAATGGGCATTCCTTAAAGATTACTATATTTATGAGTGAATCTCCAGTCTTCACCTTGATCAGAGATTCTTAACATGGGGTTCATGAACATATACATGCACACACACACATATATATACATCCATTTTGATATAATTTATTTCTTTTTTATTCCATGCTTTTTAAAATTTTGTATATTTAAAGCTATTATTCTAAGAGGGTCCACAGGTTTGATGGCACTACCAAAAGGGTTCATGACACAAATGAGGTAAAGAACCCCAGAACTAGATGTTTAAGCACTCTGATCTGCAAGAACGATTGGATTCTGCATGGTGGAAGCATAAAGGAAGCCTCTTTATTGCTCCTGTGATCAAATTCAAATTTTACTGTCATATATGCTGAGGATAGGTAGTGATCTATTCTCTCTGCAAGGTTGACAGTAGTCATATACCTCAGTACCTTAACCTTCCTAGATAAACATTAGACTGGGGATTAAAGTTTACTTAGAGAATGTTTGTTTAGCTTGTTCCCTTTGAATATTATTGAATTGTGAAGCTCCGGCTTTCCCTACAGAGAGAGCAGAGTTGACTAATAGTTAATTTCCAAATGATGGAACTAAGAACATGAAAGTACTTTCTTGTCAAGCCAAATGCTCCCATCAGTGAAGTGGGGGTAGAATTCTTAGGAGTCCCATTGCTGGAAAATGCAATGAGTTCTGTAGGACCATTTCATGTAGGCATAAGGACCTTCATTTCCTTCTTACTGGATGAAAATATTTTCTGTTTGTTTTGTTAGAAGAGAGTAAAAACATTTCTAAGTATTGTAACAGCTTCTACTTAATTTCTACTTCGAGTACCTTTTCTTGATGTTATATAGGAAGAATTCCTTCAGAATATATATTGGGAAGAAACAACTGTGCTTATATTATGTTCAAAAGTACAATTTACTTCCTCAAAAAGGGGCTGTTAGCATTGTTTGTGTCATGGACCCCTCTGGCAACCTATAGACCCCTTTGAAGCCTATGGAACCCTTCTCCAAACAATTTTTCAAATGCGTAAAATAAAATACATAGGATTACAAAGGAAACTAATTATATTGAAATAATTATTTTTTTTTAATTTCACAGAACCCAGGTTAAGGACCCTTGCCCCAAGTTTTATCTCCAGAGTTGCATGCAAACAAAATCAATAGGAATAGATGGGGAGATAGATGCACCATATTACTTTGAAGAGGACATTTCCATCTAATTCATATCCAGATTAGAAATTAGAAAAAGTACACACCACCAGTAGCACCTAAACAAGTCAGAATTCAGTATCTCTCAGGGGCCTGGTATCAAATCCAATTATATAATAAATGTTCTTTTTATAAAATGTTGTGGGTTTTATTTTTGGATATTTTTTTGTTTTTATGTCACACTCATTTCTGGATATATCCCTCCCTCCCTTCTCCAGTGAGCTATGCCTTATAACAAAGAGAAATAACGAATATTTTTTCAAACCTAGGCCATTTTCCATAAGCTATAGTCACAGTCTTTAAGCTTATTAGCTAATTCTTGTCTTTCTTTGGAAAAGATTTTTAGCATAACCCTTCAAAAAGATATTAACATAAGAGTATAGATGATACCAGGACCAGCACTTTAAGTTAATTGTCTTCTAGCTCACAAAGGCCCTTCCTATGGTACTTTGGACCCCTTTCATTCAACTGACATTTTGCAGTTACAACTTTCCAAAGAACTCTTTTTAATAAGACTATATTGATATCTGAGTGAGCAGTAAAGTTCTGAAATATTTGAAAATGTATTGCTTTGCTATGAAAAGCATTTTAAAGTGGGGTGGGAGGGGATAGGGAATAGCGAAACCAGACCTTTTAATTCAATTGAATTTTCTATATTACCAAGTAAACACTTATTGAATTATTTTATTCTCTGTAAAGCAAATTCAAGTAAATGAACATTATTGATTTTTGAATATATTTTTATTACAAATAGCTCAGGTTTGTTAAGTTTATGTACATAATATTAGAGGTATGACCACAAAGGAAATTCCTCCAGCTAAGGAATGGATGCTTCCACCTGAATTTGGGGTCTGATCCAGATCATTTTTAATAAGGAATTTTTATAGATTTTTTTCAGTAGGGGGAAGGGTAATAGGGGATAAGCGACAATTACCCTTTGTTGTTGCTTATACTATTGCTTTCCCAAGCCTTTCAGGAGGAAAGGTTAACTGACAATCACCTCTCCCTCCCTAAAGAAATGAGAAGGGAATTAGCAACATATTCCAAGAAAATGCAGTAAATACTCTGACACATAAGGTGCATACAGTGAAAAAGTGAATGGAGACCTTGCCTTGGAGTCAGGATAACCTAGGATCAGGTCCTAGGTAGGCATTATAAGACAGGAAGAGAGACAACTTCTAGGTAAATCCTGACATCCTGCAGATGTGAATGCAGCTTGCAAAAGAGACTGAATGAATGATTCCAAGGGTTTATTCAAAAGCAGAAGCTGGTTTACTGTACTAGAGGTATTAAACTTTTTAAAGTAGACTTTCTTGTGTCCATAAATAGCAAACATTTAAAAAATGATCACTACCAATTAACCCCCAAAAGAATTCACTGGAGTTTGATAGTTGTCATATATGTGAAGCTGGATCAGTGGTCAGAAATGATGCTGAGCGCATAAATCTGTGATCTGAAAAATCTGTGTTTTTAGAGGAAGCTAATTGGGAAAGATGATAAAGCTTTTCTCAAATGGAAGAAGAATGAATAAATAATGCATTGCTAGTTTGCACTCTGACTTAGTTGCCCAATTAATAAGTTAATAGATAGCCCACTAGCAAGTGAATGAAGCTAGAATTATATTTTTAAAATTGCTTTAAAAACTTAAGTGCAGGCTCTATTTTCTCATAGATATATATTTGATTTGAAATTAAAGATACTTATTGTGGGTTTTCCACACATGTCAAACCCCATGTCAGTTACTAGATTTTCTTCATTCCTTCCAACATCATAGCCAAGTTGTGTTCTTTGTAATGTTTTTATTTTCATTGGTAGACGGTCACATCCCTGCCATGTTTTAACCTCTGCATGAAGAAGTGCTAATACTGTATAGATATTTTCCAACATATCTACAAAATTATATGTTTGCTCAAAATCTTTTATGATAGAAAAAAATATATACTCTGGGTGTGTCTTCCTGTATTGTGTGATCCATTTTTGTTCAATGTGTAGACAATGTTTAAGGAATGGGGTTTGGAATGTCTGTGTGAAATGAAATTAAAATGTATATAACTATTGCAGAAAACAAAGGTGCCAAGTAATATGGTGTAAAAATGTAAATACATGAAAATTTCATTTTTCTAATAAAGACACTTTCTGCCAATTGATATGAAAAGGAGAAATGGAATGGTGTGGTTTCCTTTAATTATCCTCTTTGTGAAGTGTACATTTGGAATTTTTTTTAAGGAAGAATTATTTCGTTTTTCTTTCTCTCATGGTAACCTAGGGATTTTTAAGGGAAGTTGGGTTAGGGTCAAACCTAGGTATAGGAGTTCCTGCATTTGATTCAGTGTCAGACAGCTGAGATGCTGAAAAGTCCATCAATGCCTGGGCATCAATTCTTAGCCCCTGGTACTGTCAAAGGCGGGGGGGATTTTTTTTTCCTGAAAACTCAGTGCCTGTATTTTAATTTACATCCCCAAAACTCACTGTATCTGAGAATAAATTTTCAAAATGTATTTGTACCTGCTCTGGGTTCAGTGTGGGTGTGGGATTCTGCCATGCCAGGGAGTAGGTGTTCTGAAACATCAAGTGTTTAAGTTGGAAGATCCCACTGTAGTGGGTTCAGATCTCTCACCTGGCAGATGAGAACGCTAGGTAGTTTTATTTCATATAGTGTGGAGGGACCCACCAACCCTGGTGGCAATGCAGATGAAGCTGTGTATATCTCTTTGCCCACATTTGCTCAGAATGGTCCTTCACTGTCAAGTATGCAAAAATGTTTGCAGGAAATCCCTGGAATAGGAATGAAGTACTTGCAGTTGATGATGGAAGACATTCAAAGTACCAATAGTAGAAATCAGGTCTAAGATAGAAAAAACTTCACATATGAACCAGATGAAGGACAGTCTTAATTTATCATCCACAGACTCACTTAAATTCTCGAGGACTTCTCACCAGAAGGTTGGCCTCCATATAATGATTTCCATTTATAGCTCTATGACCTCAGACAAATCACTTCACTTCTCTGGCTAGATCATTGGTGTCAAACTCAAAATAAAATGGGACCACTAATTCCTACATACACATCTCTGAGTTCTGCATATTGACTTAGAAAATCACATGCTAACATTGTAGATGTTCTGTCATATTTTTATTTATTTTTGTTAAATATTTCCCAGTTATATCTTATCCTATTTCTGGCTATACAATTGATCATATAATGCTTTATAATAGAGGTGTTAATCTTGGATGGATGGCAATCCCATAGGTACCCAATGCTGGAAATCAGAATAATATCGTTAAATGCATAAAATGAAATACATAAAAACACAAAATAAATAGGAATACAAAGAAAACCAATTACATTGAATACAGTTATCAGAATATATAGATATGTATATACATCCATACATATACATATATGTGTGTATATGTATTTACACACATATGTGCGCAGGCATATAAATTCCATAGACCATAAAGTTAAGGATCCCTGTTCTAGGTTTTTGGATAGTCCTTGGTTTTAGCCATCCTAATCTCAGGTATCAAGGTAGTGTAGATCAGTGAACCAAAAAAAGTAAAGAGCTTATGAAAGGATAGCTTGCCTTAGCTTGTGAGAATACAATTGTCAAACACAAGGCAAGGATCCATGTTGGCACTTCTTATCTAGGTTTTGATCTAGGTTTTGGTTCAGTTGAGGGCCAAGACCTTCCCTTGTCTCCCTTTTTGCTCTCAGAGACTACACTCAGCTTGTGGTAAATGTGACCAGGATGAAATAAAGAATTCACTTGATTTAAGAAAGCAGAGCGCCCCTTGTACTTGGTGGTTTTATATTTCTGGGAATTATCAGATACCATGTTATCAATGAAAATATGCAAAACCATCTCTGGCTGCCTACATGGCAGGGGCTGACCATCTATCACCAGTGCCAACCCCTTATAGCTTGTTCTATAGGTTAGAAACTTCCCCTTTAACCTTCTAACCCCACCATAGACTAGGAAACATCTGCCTTTAAACGCTACCTGCTTTCTCCAACCTGCTTCTTCCTTTGTAATGCATATGAGCGTGCCAGTAGTCTACTATCCATCGATACCAATGTGTTCTCTCATCTTTGCTCTGTAACTGACCCATCTTCGTACATAACTATACATTTCTTGAGTGATAGCCTTTTTTGCCACTTATGTGAAAATCATCCTTAGTAAAATGCCACAGCCTGCTTACACCTACCATAATGTTCTCATTTGAGCTTTAGGTTACTTGCAATTATGATTCTTTATCTATTATAATTCACACCTATACAGTATTACCAGGAGTATACTGGTATTAAAAAGAATCATGGAAAAACCAGGATCATTAAACATGCTTCACATTTCTTCAGTTTGATCTTTCTTACTCTCTTTGTCCTCTTCCGTTAAAGACTCAGCTCATAGTCCATCAATCAAGCATTTATTAAGTGCCTGCTCCATGTTATGTGCTGTTCTAGACACTGTGGACATAGCTAGCAAAAGGAAGCAGTTCCTATCCTTAGGGAGCTTACATTCTACTAGGTTAATACAATACACTTCTGGGAGTGGTCATATAAAAAAAAACAAACAAACAAACCAAAAACAGGATTTACCAAACAGCAGCCAAAGACATATGTACTGATGGACAAATGTCCATAAAACTGCAAGTCACAGTTTGGACAGAAGGTATTCTTCATACATTTAAATTTTCCTTGTGAATCGCTAGTCTGTTCAGTCTGTTTTGAGTGTTCATGGATCTCATTGAGGGGACCTTAGAGTTTTCTAGGGCTTGGTGTTATCAAGATAATGTTATTGACCAATAGAAATATCTGAAAGACCTCATGTGGAAATCTTTCTTCTCTTCAGAATTTGGCAATGAAATTTTCCATAATGGTGTAAGGAGAGGAGCAGGAAAGGTTAGAGTCAGACCATAGAAGGCTTTGAAGGCCAGGCTAAGAAATTCTAACTTTATTTTTTAGATCAGAGAAGCACTAAAAATTACGTGGCTGAGTCAGGTATAAGAAACTTTGCAGTCTCCTTTTGCTACCCAAGAAAAAACACCCATTAATTAAACTCTGAGGGAAGGTTGGTATCAGGGTTGGAGCAGGGAGATAGGAAATACATTTGCCAAAAACGATGCCAATTTTCCTTCAAGGTCCAGCCCTAAGATCTGGTCCTTTACCTGAACAATGTTGCGGCTAATAACCTAGGGTTGCCCAATGTAGACCTTGTTTTTTTTTTCTTTTGTTTTTCCTTTTTTTTTAACCCCCTGTGTTTAGAACAGTGAATGGCTTATGGTAAATACATAATAACTGTATGTTAACTGACTTTTGCAGAATAAATACATAGAAAGAAAACCCCATAGTGAGTAAGTCATTGATAATTTCTTCTTAAGTCATAAACAATAACACTTCTATGCACATTATAAGGAAGGCTTCAGAAAAAATCCTTCTCTTCTCCAACAAGATGGAATAAGATGAGTAATGGAACAAGCCTGTAGGCCCCTTCTTGGCTTGAGAACTGACCTAGACAATCTCCATATCAGGGCATATTTTGTGGGAGGAGATATTCATCCCCTCTGGGGCTATTTTCTAAGATAAGCTGGAGGTCAGTGGAAAGGTACCTGGATCTATTCAATGAGTCCCTTAACTGAGTGGGCGTTTGTTCCTCCTGAGTTTTTCCATTGGGTAATGTAGCTTTTGAGATGGTTTGCACCAAACAGACAGGAAGTAGAAGGAGGGGGAGGGGCTGCTGCAATTTTCTTGGCCTGCAGATCACAGGCATCTCTCCCTCAACCTCCTCCTGGGAGCCCAACTGCAAATATCTTTATACACATTTTAGACTACATAGCAGCATTCCTTTCTCTCAAATGGACAGTTTGCCAAGGAAAAGTCAAATAAAAGTCAATGTTTCTGGGATGAGATAATCTAATGGATCATTTTTGGGGGGAAATCTAAGACTGTGCATCATTCTGTCAGATGGGGACCCCTTCTCTGAGATCCTGCAGGTCTATTATTTGTGTCCTTCAGCTGGACATCTCTCTTTCTACCTTTCTGCCTTTGTTTCCCTCTCCATCTCTGTATTTCTCTGTTTCTTCTCAGTCCTTTTCCCTCTCCCCATTTCTTCCTCTCTCCTCCTCTCTTAATATCTGTCTCCCTCCTTCTCCCTCTCTCCATCTCTCTTCCTTCCTCTCAACCTCTTCCCCTCTTTCCCTCTCCTCATTCCTGTTCCTCCAAGTCTCTCCTTTTATTTTTTTTTTTAAACTGCCTGTTTGGGAGCACCATCACATTGGCCATTTCAGACCCATTTTACATTAAGTGAAGTGGCACTAATACTACCATCACTGCTATGAAACTAATCAGCAATTTGTGAGACTAGTTTACATCTATGGAGCCACATTTGGGGAGGTAATTATTTCCTAATTAGGTGGCAATTTATGACTGCCATGTGGGCGCTGCCTTTTGCTGATGACATGACTGTCTGGGGCAAAGAGCTTGCATGACTTGCCTTTCACTTCTGAGATGAAAATGGCAAGTGACCAGGTAATCAAATAGCATAATTTGATAGTTAATAAGGAAATAGTTCCAGTTCAGTCAAAGGAAAAGGAGGCCTGTCATTTCTCTCTCCAGAATGAGCTATTATAGTTTATTGTGGAATGGGCTGTCTTGAAGTCTTTGATAGCCCAAGAAGAAGTAAAAGAATATGGATTTTGAAACACAAAAGACCTGGGTTCAAATCATGGTTCTGCTATTTACTACCTGTATAACTTTGGGCAAATTACAACTTCTCTGAGCCTCAGGTTCCTCATCTATAAAATAAGAGACTTAGTGTGTGGTCAGTTAATTTCAGCTGGGTCCAACTCTTTGTGATCTAATTTGGGGTTTTCTCAGTGAAGATCGTGGAGTGGTCTGCCATTTCCTTCTCCAGCTTCTTTTACAGATCAGGAAACTGAGGCCAACAGGGTTAAGTGACTTGCCCAAAGTCACACAGTTAGTATCTGAGGCCAGATTTTAATTCATGAACATGAAGCTTCCTGATTCCAAGTCCAGTGCTCTATCTACTGTGCCACCTAGGTGCCCATGAGACTTAAATTAGATGGCCTAAAATGTCTCTTCCAGTTCTCCATTTATGATTCCACGAACCTGAGAGCACTGAATCCATTGCAAATAAACAACTTGATAAGCTACAACTTTATTGTTAGTAAATACTAATATTTCTGATCTATAGGTTCTGGACAGAGCTATCAAAATAGACTAGAACCCTATTATATTTCATCATGGATTTAGATAGAGAAGTTGAAGTCCTGGACCTAGAGTGAGAAAACATGGGTTCATGGGCAGCTAGGTGGCTCAGTGAATAGAGTACCAGCCCTGGAGTCAGGAGGACCTTAGTTCAAATTTGGCTTCAGCCACTTGGCACTTACTAGCTATGTGACCTTGGGCAAGTCACTTAGCCCCAATTGCTGTGCCTTCCCCCCTCCAAAAAAAAAAAAGAAAACCTAGGTTCAAATGCCTTGTCAGATGCTTACTATCTGTACAATCCTGGGCAAATCACTTAACCTCCCTGGGCTTCAGTTTCCTCATCTGTCAAATGAATGGGCCTGTCTTGGTGGCCTCTGAGGTACCTTACGGTTCCATATCTGTGATTAGTCTATAATCTTAGGTAATATGGCATAGAGAAAATACCCAGAAGAAAACTGGGTTTGAATACTCACTCTGCTACTTATAGAGTAGATGACTCTAAGAAAATCACTTCACTTCCCTATTAAAGGTTCATATTTCAATTGGCATTTGTAGTTAGTATTACTATTATTAGGGGCAGCTAGGTGGCACAGTAGATAGAACACCAAGCCTGGAGGCTGGAAGAATTCCTTGATTAAAATCTGGCCTCAAACACTATATGACCCTGGGCAAGCCACTGAATCCTGTGTGCCTCAGTTTCCTCATCTATAAAATGAGCTGGAGAAGTAAAAGGCAAACCACTCCAGTATCTTTGCTAAGAAAACCCCAAATGGGGTTACAAAGAGTTGGTCATGACTGAAAAACAACTAAATAAGAACAATTTCTATTATTAGTATATAGCCCAGTAAATAAAGCACTAAAACTGAAATCAGGAAAACCTGAGTTCAAATCCAGCCTCAGATACTTACTAGCTGTGTGACTCTGGGCAAGACACTTAACTATTCTTTGCCTCAATTTCCTTAACAGTAAAATGGGGATAATAATACCACCTTTCTCTTAAGGCTGTTTGAGGATCAAATGATATAATATATGTAAAGTTCTTAGCACAGTGTCTGGCACATAGTAGGCACCTTATAATTATTCTCTATGATGATAAGTAGGTAGGTAAGGATGATTACCTATTTTTCAATGGTGTCATAAGAAAAGCTGGTTCACAGGACTGCATGAATTGGGAGATGGAAAGGCCTTGGAGGTAATCTAGTCTGATTCCTTATTTAAGAGGTAAGGAAACAGTCTCTAAGGTTTAGCATAGCTTGGCCAAGGCCACACAAGTAGTGAGTGTCATTGTCTTGATTAGAACCCAGGTCCTCTGATTCCATACTCATTGTACTATACAATCTCCAAGGAACTTAGAGCTCAATGCACTTAGTAATATGAATTAGTATTACATTTCATGGAAAGTCAGAATGGCATTGCAGGCAGAGATCTGGAGTCAGAAATCCTTGGGTTCAAGTCTTACCTGTGATGCTTTTTGACTATTTGGCTATAGGAAAGCCATTTAACCTCTCACTGCTCAGAGAATTTTCTAAGACTCTAAGTGGTAGAGCAGAAATCAAGTATTATTATTAGAGAGTTCCTTAGTAGTTATATCAATGAAATCCGAAGCAACTGGCATACATGACAAGGACCAAAAAAAAGAGAAAAGTTGCCCATAGGATATGACTGACATAATCTAGTTCATTTCTAAGACAGACTAGTCTTATCTCCCTGACAACCTTTTAAAAAGGCTCTATTGTCTTTCAGCCCCTTGGCCACCTCTCTATGTGGCTTAGGTCAGAGGCGAGGAACTTTCAGCCTCAAGGTCACATGTGGCTTTCTAGGTCCTCAAGTGTGGCCTTTTGAGTGAGTGCAAGTTTTACAGAACAAATCCTTTTATTGAGAAGATTTGTTATGTAAATATTGGATTCAATCAAAGGGCCACACTTGGCCTCAAGGCCACAGGTTCCCCACCCCTGTTTAGACCCTCTCCTTGTTCTGAGAAGAGTTGAGGATATGTAGATGACAGATGTTTATCTCAAGTCTGTGAGTTAAAAAAAATGTATCCAATTTCCACTGACCCAAAGCCAGGTTGAAAGACTTGTAATCAACATCCCCTGTGCTTTTCAGGCATGTACAGCAACCTTAGCCACGTCTGTCTCATGAAAAAGAAACATGAAAAAAATAGACTTGTAGCATGTCTTGCTATGAATATTTTCTTAAATGAGCTTTTATGTGATGTATCTGTCTGAGGCTGGTCTAGCGGATCCTACATTGGGAACTGTTTCCTGTGCCACCTTAACAAATGAACAGTGGAACTAAACATTAAAACATCCTCTTCATTGTCTAAGTATTGGATACCTCCATTTAGTGGCCAACTACTTTCAAGTCTCTCCAGGTTCATGCCTTATTCAATGAACCCCCAGAACCTGATTGAGAATGAGGCAATGAGACCAGCACCCAATGGTTATATATTCCCTGGAGATGTAGGTTTCTAGGATTTAGATCTGGAAGGAGCTTTATAATTTATTCCAAATCCTTTGTTTTAATGAGTATGGCATAATGGAAAGAACTATAGACTTAGAGCCAGAAGAGACCTGGGTTTAATTTGGCCTCTGACAGTGACTAGTGGTATGACCATGAATGTACTTACTCAGCCTGGGCCTCAGTTTACTCATCTATACAATGATGATGTTAATATCTGTAGTGTTTATCTCATAGTATTCTTGGGAGAAATCATTAAGATAAACTCTTCAAAGAGTTTTATACAGTTGAACATGCTTTGCAACTTAAAAACATACCAGTTATGCTGACAATGCTGAAGAAGAAGATGATGATGACACTGATAGTGATGATGATGAAGGAAAGTGAGGCTCGGAGGATTGAAATCAAGTCAATAAGCATTTATTAAATCCTTACCATGTGCTGAGCATTGTGCTAAGTTCTGAGAATACAAATACATGCAACAAACCAACACAATTCAGTCCCTGCTGTGAAAGAACTTACATTCTAATGGAGGAAGAAAGAACATAAAAGATGGGGGATAAATGGGGCTGGAAGAGAAGGTACCCCCTGGCAAAGGCTGGAAAACAAAGATGACTGCTCTTCATCCTTTCTTAAAATAGCAGTTTTAGGAGGAACTCACCAGTTTGAGGAGAGGTTTTCAGGGTGGAGGGAGAAGGTAGCTAAAGCATGGTAGACAGTTGGGTGCTGAAGTGACTTGTCTAAAGTCACAGAGGAAAAGAGAAAGGAGCGAGAATTCTTTACTGCTATAATAGAACAGAAAAAAAGATCTGGTCCTCTGAATAATGACACTTAAATATGACTTAGATTTGATAGTCTATCTTTCTATTTACAAATTTCCTGTCACCTGCTGACTGACTGACTCATCCTCTGTTGACTGATCCAGAGGTATTTTTTTCTTTTCTATTCTTCCTTAGTATTTTTTCTTTTTTTTCTGCCCAAAGGGGGAAAAAAAATCTGTTTGCTTTGTTGCTTCTTATAGCTTCACTCTACCTAAGGCTACCAGACACTCCAAAGAATATCCTCTTGATCCTTCATAACCAGACAAGAAAGTCATGACTGTGTTTGAGATGCAGGAGAGATGGTATCAAGCAGCATCGCATATATTCTGTATTCCTCTAAGCTTAAGAGTCATGAGAAGCAACTTTGCGAGAGAGTCAAATGTCAGGGATGCCTGGAGTCCTCTAACGTATGCCAGGGCAACGGGCTGTGTAGGAGGGAAACTAAGAGCAATGAAGGACACATGGGCTGGAGAATGAATTAGAAAACAGTGAGGAAAAAAAGGGAAAAGGAATAACTCTTTTCAATTCTTTTCTCCCATTGGTCCAAACAGTTCAGACATCTAGTCAGGTTCAAGCATGCTGGAGCTCTCATTTTTGCCTGCCCTGGAGCTGTATAAAATAAAGAAAATGTTGTGTCTAATTTAATATGTCACATCACAGCCCTTCCTAGCTGGAAGAGATCTTGAAGATCATTTAGTCCAAGCCCCTTATTTTATGTGTAAGGACACCAAGACCCTGAGACAGAGCTATAATCAATTTAGGACAAAAGGAGCTTTGTCCAGGGTGCTGAATTTAGAGGACAATCTCATAGAAATAGCCTGTGTTTCAGAGCCTTTGCCCTCTCACAAAGGCAAGTATCCTGTCTCCTCCCACCCCATCATCCATGCACCAATCTTCAGGGAATGCTTTTTGCTGCTAGCCCCAGGTTTAGTCTATGACACTTTCACTATATACAAAAGTCACTGACACGGTGGTCTGTCCAAGCTTATGACATGGCTAGAACTAGAAAACAGACCTTCTTTCTCCCAGTTTAGAGGTCTTTCCATGGTATCTACTTACCCAAATACATACACATACATACATATATAAAGTGTACATGTGTGTATACATACGTGTGCTGCAAAACTGGTGAATCAAAAATAGTATGATTGGTTTCTAGAATTCTGCTGCTTATTTAAATTCTTAAAATGGTTATGGTAGATAGAACTCTGGATCTGAATTCAGGAAGATATGAATTCAAATCTGGCCTCAGATACTTCCCAACTGTGTTCCCGTACAAGTCATGCACACACACACATACATGCACACACACACACACCACAATTGTAAGGTAATTTAAATTGAATCAAGGGACTAGGAGCTGGGAAATGAGAGAAGGTTTCATATAGAAGTTTGTACATGAACTGAATTTTCAAAGAAACTAGGGATCATAACAGTCTATGTTGAGAAAGTACAACCTATGCTGGAGGTGAGAGGAGATCGAGAGTTGTGCATAAGGTAGAAGCAAGAACACTACTTTGACTGGAGCTTGGAGTGAATGAAAGGGAATTTTATACATACACACATGTATATGTTTACACACATGTATGCATATATACATGCATATACATATACACACATATGCACACATATAAGAAGATGGGAAAGGAAGGTTGAAACCAAGTTGTAAAGGGCTTTAAAGACCAAATAAAAGAGTTTGCATTTGATTCTGTAGATAATTAGGAGCCTCTCAATGTCTCTCTTAAGGACTTTGGAACTGATTTGTGATATTGGGAGACACTGGTACAGGACCATCCAGCATGGTATGCCCTCATCAGAGAAGGTGCTCTGCTCTATGAGCAAAGAAGAATTGAAGTAGCTCAAAAGAAACACAAGATGCACAAATTAGAGAATCCACCCCAAATGTTCACATGGACTATTTGTGCCCGACCTGTGGGACAGCATTCCAAGTTTGTTTTGGTCTGATCAGTCACAAGCATATGCACTGTAACTTGACTCTAATATAGTGATGGCATTTTAGTCCTCTTCAAGAATGGGCAACAATCTAACAATTAGGAGCCACTAGAGTTTATGAATAGGAAAGTGACAGGGGCATGTATATGCTTTAGGAAAATCACTTTAGCACCTAAGTAGAAGATGGGTTAAAGTGGTGAAAAACTAGTCAGTAAGAACAATTAGGAGACAATTACAGCAGTTTCAGGGGGGGGGGGGGTGATAAGGATCTGAGATAAGGTGGTAGCTGTGAGAATGGAGAAAAGGAGATGTATGGGAGAGGTCTTGCTGAATCCACAAGTTTTGACAGCAGATTAGATATGGGAGCCTGAGGGAGAGTGAAGGCTTGAAGATGACTCTGAGGTCATGAAACTGGATGACTAGAATGACAGAGGTACCCTCTATAGAAATCAGGAAAGAAAACTTGTAATAAGCCTGTAGATGCTGGGCTAACAGGGGACACTAGCATGTTACTAGAGGCATTCATTCCCATTAAACTACTTTGTGTAGCAGAGATAGCCCGAGGCAAAAACTGCCAATTCTTTGTGCAAATGGTACATTTCTGCATTTTCTCTATCCCCTACTCCCTTGGTTCAATTTTTAGTGTAGTGTTTAGCTAGAACTTGACATGTAATCACTCTATACATGTTTATTGAACTGAATCAGGATCCACAAATTGGATAAAACCACACTAGTTTGCTGAACCCCAAAATAAATCAAACCTAAATGAATTTTTTTGACAAATTATGAGCCCAATTTAAACTGAACCAAATTTAAAACTAGTGAACTAGTCCAATTAGTAAGATAAATGCTTGCTAAGGGGCGGCTAGGTGGCGCAGTGACCAAAATGCCGGCCCTCGAGTCAGGAGGACCCGGGTTCGGTTCCAGCCTCAGACACTTGACACCCACACACACACCCACACCCCCCACACCCACAAACGACAACAAAAGGGGTAATTAACCCTAATTGCCCTCCAAAAAAGGCAAAAAAAAAGATAAATGCTTGCTGAATTGAATTATTAAAAGAACAGTAACAGCACTGGGATGAATCTAATGAGATGAAATTTAATAAGGATAAATATAAAGTCTTTCACTTGGGTTCAAAACATCAACCTCACAAGCATAAGCAAGACTCATGGAAAATGATGGAGGATAACTATGTATTAAGCACCTTACTTGTGCTTTGTGACACAAAGGTCTTTGTTGTCCATTCTTAAGTGGAGAGAAGAATTCACCATTGGCTTCAGGATTAAAGGGACCCTATTAATCACATTTTTCCATCTAGTTTTTCATTTTAAAAAAGTTACTTTGATTTGTTATTTATTTATATATTTTTAAAAGTTATTTTGATATAACTCAAAAAGTTATGTGATTTGTTCTTGGTCATGTAGGTAGTAAAAATGCAATGTAATTTCCCTGAGTGAGGGACTTTTTACATCAACATGCATAATGCAAGTTGGAGTATTTGGGGGGAGGGACAAAAAGGGAAAAATGCTATAGGGAATTTGCAGGGGGAAGGATCAAATCAATGGATTCCTTATGTATCTACCAGGCACCAGACACTGCACTGCCTTCAGGGAATGTTCATTCTACTGGAGTGACTGAACAGGAAAATAATGCATGCAAATTCAGAACCTTCTCCATTTTGGCATCCACATTTATTTTGTGGAGGAATGCCCTAGATTTTCTTCCTAATAATGCAAGACATTTTCACTTTAGTTCATTTGGAGAAATAATATAGATATCCAATTTCTTGGTAGACATTAAGTTGTTACCAGGTTGTCTCTTTCCTCAAATAACATGTAATAAGCATTCCTGGGTTATTTAACAACTTTTGAGATGATCTACATGCTAGACTTCTTTGTCCCTCTGTTTCTTTAGAAAATAGAGGCAATGGGATTTAGAATTGGCAAGACTATTGTGCGTTGCTTTGTCCATTAAAAAAATTATAGAGGAGGCATGAAATCCATTAAATGTTTCTCTAACTTGCCCTGAGTTCACCAACAAGAATCAGATCTAGAATTTGAACACAGGTCCTCTGACTCTAAACTGGCTCTTATTAGGAGTTTGTGACTTGGTACATGTCTAGAGTAGCTAGGTGGCACAGTGGATATAGCATGGCCTCTGGACTCAGGAAAACCTGAATTCAAATCCAGCCTCAAGCACTTATTAGCTGTGTGATTCTGAATGAGTCATATAGCCCTATTTACCTCAGTTTCCTCATCTGTAGTAGGAGTTGCAGAAGGCAATAGCAAACCACTCTACAATCTTTGCCAAGAAAACCCCAAATGGGGTCAAGAAGAATTGGACACACCTGAAAAGACTGAAACAACAGAGAAGTCTAGGTGGTTTCCTTAGGCCCACAGAGGATGGGGATCCCACTTGCCTATGGGAAAATAGCTAATAAGTATCAGAGACTGGATTTGTACCCAAGTCTTCCTGATCTTAAACTCAGCACTATTCACTGTCACTGATTTTTTATAAATTGATATCAGTTATTCTTATTCATATCTGAAGTAACATAGAGTAGTGGATGTCTTAGGGCAAATCTAGCCACATCAGCTGTGTGACCATGGGCATGTCACTTAATCTTTCATTGCCTCAGGCAACTCTCAGACCATAAATTGCAGAGCAGCTGCCATTTTGAAAGAGGGAAATTCTGCATCTCCAGACATGAAATCCCAGGTGTTCTCTCTCTCTCTCCCTCCCTCCCTCCCATTCTCTGTCTCTCTCTGTCCCTCCCTCCTCCTCTCTCTTCACCTCTCTCTCTGTCTCTGTCTCTCTTGCTCCCACACACAGACACACAGACACACATTGTTCAGTCACTTTCTTCTTTTTATGACCCAATTTGTGGGTTTTCTTCACAAAGATACTGGAGTGTTTTGCTAATTCATTCTCCAATTAATTTTACAGAAGAGGACCTGGGCAAATAGAGTTAAGTAACTTACCCACAGTCACACAGCTAGTACACATGGGACAAGGTACAAATCAAGTCCTGGATGGATAGGATGTGTTCCTCCCCCAGCCCTTTGTCATCTACATACATGGCATCTGTTTCCAGCACCGGGAAAAAAATAAAAGCCATGTCAGAATGTGATATTGCCAAGCATCACCATTCAGGGTTGTAGATATAAATTGCAAATGGTTAATCAAATTAAGCATTTATTAAGTGCCAGTCATAGCCAAACTTGGCAGCTCCTCAGAATTTTACTTTCCACAGTTTCAGTATTAATGTGATATAAAATACAGGATCAGATCACCCCAATGTAATCAGTGTTTTAGTGATATACATGTATGTATGCATTGGTATATGCATATCCAGGGGCAGCTTGGTGATGCAGTGAATGGAGCACTGGCTCTGGAGTCAGAAGCACCTGAGTTCAAATCCATCCTCAGTCACTTGATACTTATTGGCTGTGTGACCTTAGTCAAGTCACTTAACCCCAATTGCTTTGCCTTCCCCTCCCCCAAAAAAGATGTATATATTCATATTTATGTACATAAACTTGTATGTATGCACCCATGTCTCTGTGTGTGTATATTTTACACATGCATGTATCTATAGGTTTGTATATGTATGTATTCCTCTATGTATATGAGTGTATATATTTATTAACATATATGATAATAGCTAGCATTTATGTATTGCACTTTGAGATTTGCCTTTATTTTACAAATATTTTCTCATTCTTTCCCTGAGAGGTAGATGGTTTTAATCATCTTCATTTTATATTTGTGGAAATTGATGTATCCAATGGTCAAATGCCTCACCTAGAATCACACAACCAATACGTAGTAAGCTAGAATTTGAACTCAAATCTTCCTGACTGCAAGTCTACTTTCTAGTTGCCTATAGTGATATATTCTCATTCACAATTCTTTCTGGCAAAGAGATATTGACCCTCTCTTGAAAAAGTATCCCTCATCTTCCCCCCCCATATTCCTTGCTCACAACCCCGAGGACAGCCAAGTTCTACATTTGTTCTACTGAACAGGTGATTGAGAGGTAAAATGCAGTGATGCTAGCTGATACTGCAGGGGAATGATGTAGGATCACCCAACTGGTAATACCTTAAATGAGTACCCAGATACACTAATCACATGCCTAAAATAAAGACCAGGGTTGATCTGCTTTCACTCATATCTGTTTTCCTGCAGATGTCATGAGGCCAACATCGTATAATTGAGAAGACTGACAGAAAAAAAAAAACAATGACAAAAGAGGGATTGAAAACCCCATGCTTCCACTCCACAGTAGGGACCATAACCCCATCTGTCTGGAGCATGGATCTTATCTTCTCGGTTTTTCCCAGTGTGTTTCAGGGGCTAAGGCAGTTTCCCAGTTGAGGAGCAATGTTGTTTTATCATTCTGGCCAGCTGCCAAAGTGGGGGACTAGTGGGGAGCAGTGCCCACGGTGGCTGCAATATCCCATGCCAGCCTTTGCCCTCCTGTCAATCTACTGTTGGTAAAATAAAGCTGAATGGACTCTGTCCAAGGAATTCTTTTCTCTCAGCATTTATCAGAGAAAATATTTGTGTTCCAGGAAAGGGGCAAAAAGGGTAGAAGACAAGTATGTGTGTGTGTGGGGGGGGAGGTGGCGATTCGATCATTTATGTCTGTGTTCCTGCAGGAACTGTGTTGTTGTTATATGGGATTTACAATTTGTGGTTTTGTGAGAGTCTCTTGGTGCAAATGCCAGGAGTGGTTGTCAGTGTTAAAGGCTTGGAGTTCAAAACTGATTGCTTGTGTTTGTGTGTGTGGGTTTACACTTAACTGCCTTTTGATCATTCTCTTTTCACAAAACTGCATCCTCTGCACAAACAAAACAGAACAATCTGGTTCCCGTTTTAAATACACCTCAGGAAGCCAAATGACATCATCTCTGTTTTACCTATTGACATCGATGTTTCTACCCTGAGATGCAGCCATAGTATACTAGATGATGTGCCAGTCTCAGAGATCAAGAAAGATGTTCAAGTCTTCCTTTTGATACATATTAACTACTGTCTGTGTGACTAAGTAAATTACTTATGCTTTCAGTGCTGTAGGCAACTGCAAATTTTCATTGGCAGAGGGAGTCCTTCACCTTGGATAGGGAGATCCCTATACCAATAACATTGTAGATCCTGTTCAAAAAACATCTCTTAATATAACTAAAGTTATATTACATTTTACAAAGTACTTTCAGTATGTATAGTACTTTACATTGACATATATATATATATATATATATATATACATATATATCCATTATCTAACCAATTAAGAAAAGTAATTCCTAGCTGTTATTTTCTATGCACCACTAAGATTATCCTTCATACACCCAATCTAATCAGAAATATTGTTTATTTGAAAACCAAAGAATTATCATTATATAGCTTAAAAAGTATTTCATCACAAATATTTTAATTAGGTGTTTTGTTTTGTTTTTCTCGTGAGGAGCTTGGTAATTATTCAAACAGAGCCTTGACATCACTCCTAGGCACTGAAGCAGAATAAAAATGCCCAAGATCAGACAAACCTTCCAGAGTGTTGTCAATAATCTATATTTTGCTATCAGTGGAGTAGAATGCTAATGTGCTAGACATTTTTTTTCTCCAAATATGTGGAAGAAGTTATGTGAGACTGAAATCTCCAGGAAATTGTGGAGCTTTGTAAATGTAAATGCTTTACAAAAGTGAAAAAGTCAGCTGTCATGAACCTGGTTCTAGCTCATGCCAGCACATCCCTGACTAATCAGGTCATGTAACTTAATTCCTTTATTCTACTTTTATGAGCCCCCTCAAAGAAGTCAATTGACTTGCTTGAAGTCACACAGCCAGTAAGTTGAAGAGGTAGGCTTCAAATTCATATCTTCTGGCTGTATAGATAAGGCTCATTCCACTATAAAAAAAGACAACCTCATCTTCTCAGACCTCACATCTATTCCACAGATAAGGAAAAGAGGGAAGAGAAACAAACAAAAGCAGGAAATTCAAAGAGACTTGACAAAGGTCATGCTATTCTTTCTGGCAGTGACAGTGCTAGAATCATGTTTTCTTTTCTAGGCAAGGGTTCTTTCCTTAAGGCTACTCTCTTTTCATCTGTTTGTTGTGATATTCTATCTTTCTTCAACACTCAATTAGTCTCCATAGAGCTGGCACGAGTAGCTTAAGAACTGAGCATAACTCTGTGAGTCTCTAAATCAAACTCCCAGGAAGAATCTTTGTTCTTGTTAGGGTTTTGTGCTGTTTTTCAGGATGCCATCCATATTTCAGCCACTGTGGCTGCCATTTCCCACTTTATTTCCACTGGAACCATTGGATACATACCATCTGGTCTCAGGGATTTATTGCACAAAAAATTCTCAACTTGCGGCATCATTCCTCCTTAGAGAATCAAGACTAATCTTTCACTAAGTGTCTTTAGAATAGGAATTTTCCTGTCAGCCCAACTGAAAAATGGCACAAGAATCTGCCTCAATTTCTCCACTAGGTCTTTAGGCTATAGTTTATAATATTTATGTATGGAAAGAAAGCCACAAAACTTTCTTACTTCTAATACATTTCAAGAACAAAATTGAGATTCACAGATTACAAGAATTGAAAGGAAGTCTAGCAGTCATCCAGTCCACTCCCCTCATTTTACAGAAAAAGAAACTGATTGATATCCTGGGAGATTGTGTTTTTTTCAAAGGGTGCACAGAACATGGGATCATAGGATCATACAGATTCAGAACTGGGAGGTACATTACAGCTCATTGAGTCCAGTTTATTCATTTTGCTATTAAGCAAATTGAGGCTGAGACATTAAATGGCTTAACCAAAGTGGCAAGTAATAAACCAAAGCCAGGATTCAAACTCGGGTCTTCTGACTCTGTATTTAACACTCTTTCCACTGTGTCAGCTTGCCTCAATTGCTTCCTCTGTAAAAAAGGGGTTTCAAATCCACTTCACGCCTATTTCACCAGGTTCTCCTGAGGATAATGTAACACAAGGTAAACTCATTATGAGTAGACTGTTTTATTCTTTGTACTTATATCCCCAGCCCCTAGCATAATGCACATTACATAGTAAGTGCTTAATAAAAGCTTGTTGATAGAATGTCCTTGAAAATACATTTGAAGGGTGGCTAGGTGGTGCAGTGAATAGAACACTGGCCCTGGAGTCAGGAGGAACTGAGTTCAAATACGGTCTGAGACACTTAACATTTACTAGCCGTGTGACCTTGGACAAGTCACTTAACCCCAATTACCCTACCTTCCCCCCTCCAAAAAAGCAATATATAGATAGATAGATATAGATACATATTTTTTTAAATTACAGGCTTTGTTTTTTGGATTTCACTAATACACCTTAGCTTCTTTCTCTTTCCAAACCTGTGGTCCCCTTCTCCATTGGTGACTTCTTGGGACCACCGTTTTGAGGAACTAATCCAGGCTAGTCATGATTTATTCTATAGACTTAACCACCATAGCCTCTTGTGATACTACCCTCCCCCTTTTCATTTTCTTTTTATGTGCTTTCTCCCACCATTAGAAGGTAAAGTCTTTTAAGACAAGACCTGTGATTCTTTTTGCTAATATTTGTATCTATGACATTTAGCATGGTACCTAGAGAATACTAAGTGCTTATTGACTTGATGTAGCAAATATAATTATAAATGATAATATTATTGTTGTTATTAAAACAGAAAGACAGTTTGGATAAAAATGTTAGTATCTATTTGTTTAACCAGCAAATGGAATGTCATTTTCATTTTTGCCCATCTCTGCCTCTCCTAAATGTTAGTTCAATGAAGCATAGTTTGAATAGGGCACAGGAAGATGGAAACATAACTGACTAAACCCTATATGCCTTTTTGCAGCCTGCAGCATTAGGGTGAAATATAATAATGCAAATGAAACTTCACAAATGAGTCTATTGCCTCTCCCAAAGCGATGGTAAAAATCTTGATACGACCAAAATATGACGTGGGTGAAATTTAGTCCTCATATAGCAAAATGAGACCCTAATGACAATGGATCCTAAATTTAATGATGGAAGAGACAATGGAGTCTGTCTAGTTCAAAATTCTATATCCTGGGGCGGCCAGGTAGCACAGCGAGTAAGAGCACCGGCTCCAGTGTTAAGAAGACCTGGAAATCGAATCCCGGGCTCAGAAACTTAGCACCCACCCAGAAACACCTGGCCGTGTGACCTTGAGCAAGTTACTTAACCCCAATTGCTTAGGGGTGGCCAGGTGGCTCAGCGAGTAAGAGCACCAGCTCCAGTGTCGGGATGACCTGGATCAAATCCGGGCTCAGATACTAGGCACCACACCCAGAAATAATAACTGGAAGTGTAACCTTGAGCAAGTTACTTAACCCCAATTGCTTTCAAAAAATTCTATACCCCCCCCACCTCAATAAACATCAAGGGTTCTCTATTACCTTTAGCATAAAATATAAAGTCTTCTACTGAGTATTTAAAAATCTTTAAAGCCTGGCTCTGTCCTCCTTTTCCAGTCTCCTTACCATTTTACCTCCCTCTACATAGGACAACTTAAGTATACAAACTTCTGTGGTATTTCTCAAACATGACTTTCCATCCATTCCATCTTTCTCTTTGTATCAGCTGCTCCCATTCTTAAAACGTTCACTCTACTCCCTGTGCTTCATTGTTTCCCTGATTTCCTCCAAGACTTAACAAAATCTCATCTTTTTCAGAAAGTCTTTTCTGATAGTTCTACCCATCCCCCCTCCACACATACACACGAACTTATTTTCATGTTTTGTCCTTTAGAATATGAACTCCTTTAGAGTAGGTGCCATTTTATTTTATTTTAATCTGTATTCTCGGTGTTTAGCAAAATGACTGGCACACAAAAAGTACCTAATAAATGCTTGCTTACTGCCTGGACCCCTCATTTATTTGAATGATGAAGAAATGGGAGCTCAGGGAGAATAAGATATGGGCCTCAGTGGTAGAGTCAAGATTATAGAATCCACACAGGAAACCAGCTGAACTGTCTAGTATTCCCCTCCAAACAGCTTTAAACGAATTCCTAGGATCAAATTTTGCAGCAGCAGAGCCAAAAAAAGGTCAGAGTGAGAACTTTTTCCAGCCTAGGACATCTCTGACATCAGGATGGGAGCCCAGAGCTTGGGAGGAGACTAGCAGATTTAGAGATAGTTTTGATGGGGAAAAAGTAGCAGCAGCAGGTTCAGGAGCACTCGGCCTGGAAGGGGGTTGGACAACTGGTCAGAAAGAGGTCACAAGAGAATCTTTGCTGTCACTGGGTACAGTTGGCATTGATAGGGAACTCTATTATTCATATGTTCCAGGGTGGAGAGGAGCATGAGTACTTTTGGTTCCAGGAGAGCCGGGAAGACCTGGTTACATACATACACACAAATTACATACATACACACGAAAATAATTCACATACAATACATACACTTATGTACATATACTTAGATATCTATAATCATGCTCATTGACATATACATTCATATGTATCTAGATAAGACCATACTATATTTATTTGAATAAATCCAAATCTTTCCATATTTTCTAAGTCCATCAACTCATAATTTCCTACACTGCAACAATATTGCAACCTTATACCATCTAGTTATTTTAAATAGACTAAAATAATATTGATTAATAGGTCTAATGTAAAGTGTAGTTAACCTCGCTTTAACTTTGTCTGATATCATGATTATTACCCCTGCTTTTTTTTCCAAATAAATTTTACTCCTGATCTTTGTTTTATGCGAGTGTTCATTCTCTTATTTCCTCTCCCTCCTAACTCCTCTACTTCTACCTGCTACCTTGCCCCCTATAATTTAACCTATCCCCCAAATATACCTCCATTATATTCCTATTCCTACTAATCTCAAAGTTCTTCTGTACCCCTTCCTTTATCCTATTCCCTCACCCTCTTATTTCTTAATAAATTTAGGGGCAGAGCCAAGATGGTGGCATAGAAGCAGGAAAACTTCCTGTGCTTCCCCCATAAACACCTCAAATATCTATAAAAATGACTCTAAACAAACTTTATGGTTACAGAACCCACAAAGTGACAGAGAGAAACAAACCTCCTGCTGAAAATAGCCTGGAAGGCCAGCAGGAAGGGTCCATCAAAGCCTTCTGGGAGCAGAAACCAGCCCTGCATGAGCACTTGGTTTTAGCCCTAGGGCAGCCTGAACAGCCCCAGCGAAAGGGAGTCAGGAGAGTAGATCACCAGCAGCTGTGGTGGTTTCCAGAATTATCAAGCCATAGATGGCAAAGAGAGAGAGGTCAGTGTGGACTCTGTGTGGACACTGGGTCCGGCAGTGTGATCCGGCCTCTGTTCTAGAGGGAGAAGTGGGTGAAGCCCAGCAGCAGCCGTTGCATGGCTGCTTCAGAGCTCCTGGCCTGAAGATTGTAGGGGGACAAAGTGACCATTCTGAGGAGTAATCACTCCTGCTTTAACCTGATTGGATCTGGAGAGCTTGCTAGGGTGGAGGTCCTGGGGTGTGTGACCAGTGAGCCAGAGCATGTGGAGGCTTCAGAGAAGGCTGCCAACTAATCGCTCCAGCAGCTGAAAAAACCCCAGTGATTTGGGACAATATGGAAGCAGAGTTATACTGTGGCAAGAAGCTCAAAAGTCAAGTAATTGAGTGGCAACATGAGCAAGCAAAGGAAGCAAAAGAAGCACAGGAATATGATTTTGGATTCTGTTTGGGGGGACAAAAAGGATCAAAGCATGGGCCAAAAGGAAGACAATGAAGTCAGAACTAGTGCACCAAAAGCCTCCAAGAAAAATACGAGTTGGTTATAGGCCTTAGAGGAGCTTAAGAAGGATTTTGAAAACCAAATAAAAGAAGTGGAGTAAAAATTGGGAAGAGAAATGATGCAAGAAAATCATGAAAAGAGAGTCAACAACCTGAATGAAGAAAATAACACCTTAAAAATAAATTAACTCCAGTCTGAGGGGTAATCATTATTGCTTTAACCTGCTTAGATATGGATCATTGTCTAGAGTGGAGGTTCTTGGGTGCACGACCAGCTTGCCAGAGAATGTGGGCACTTAGAGAGGGCAACCAACTAACAGCTTCAGTAGCTGAGAAAAACCCCAGCAATTGGGACAAAGCTCCCCCCTCTGGTAGCAGAGTACTACTTTGGCAAAAAGCTCGAAAGTCAAGTAAGTGATTGGCAACATATCCAGAAAAATGAAGCAAAGCAATCTGACTTTACATTCTTATTTTGGGGACAAAAAGGATGAAAGCATGGAACAGGAGGATGACACTAAAGTCAGAGCTCTTGCACCAAAAGCTTCCAAGAAAAATACCAGCTGGTTACAGGCCATAGAGGAGCTGAAGAAGGATTTTGAAAAACAAATAAGAGAAGTGGAGGAAAAATTTGGAAGAGAACCGAGAATGATGCAAGGAAATTATGAAATGAGAGTCAACAACCTGACTCAAGAAAATAACACCTTAAAAATATACTAACTCATGGGCGGAGTCAAGATGGCAGAGTAGAAACAAGATTTCCACGCGGCACCAGCTCTCACCACCTCCAATCCAAGTAAAAGGGGCCTCTGAACAAACATTGGAGCTACAGAACCCACAAAATGGCACAGAGAAGCTAACCCGAAGACAACCCAGCAGGCCAGCAGGAATCGGCCAGTGCAGCACTCTGGGAGTTGAGCCCAGCCCTACGCTGAGGTTTTAGCCCCAGGGCAGGCCTGACCAGCTGCCAGCTGGAGGGACTCCATGTCGTCAGCAGCTGTGGCAGTCTAGAATTATCAACACATAGATGCTAAGGACAAAGTGAGAGGTCAGTGCAGTGTGGACTTTGGGAACCAGTAGTTGGGAGTGCCTTGGCTTTTGCCACCAGGGCAAGAAGCCACTGAGGGCTGTGGGACAGATGCTGCCAGGTGGCAGCTTCAGCTCTAGGCCTAGAGAGTGTAGGGGGACAAAGCGACAAGTCTGAGTTGTAATCGCTCTTGTTTTAACCTGCTTGGACCTGGATTGCAGTCTCAGATGGAGGTCCAGGGGTATGTGACCATCTTGCTAGAAAGTGAGGAGGCTCCAGAGAGGGCACCCAACTAATACCTCCACCAACTGAGAATACACCAGCATTTGGAATGAAGCTCCTCTGTCCAGTAGCAGAGTCCTACTTTTGCTAAAAGCCCAAAAGTCAAGTAATTGAATGACAACATGACTAGGCAAAGGAAGCAAAGCAGACAGAAGAATCCAATATTAGATTCCTATTTTGGGGACAAAAAGGATCAAAACATGGAAAAGGAGGAAGACAGTGACGTCAGAACTCCTGCACCAAAAGCTTCAAAGGAAAATATGAGTTGGTTACAAGCCACAGAGGAGCTTAAGAAACAGAAAAGAGAAGTAGATGAAAAATCGGGAAGAGAAATGAGAACAATGCAAGAAAATTATGAAATGAGAGTCAGCAGCCTGACTGAGAAAAATTACACCTTAAAAAGTAGACTAACTCAAATGGCAAAAGAGGTTCAAAAAGCCAATGAGGAGAACAATGTCTTAAAAAACTAAATTTGCCAGATGGAAAAAAGAATCTCAAAAGCTCACTGAGGAGAATCATTCCTTCAGAATTAGATTGGAGCAAATGGAAGTTAATAACTTAATGAGAAATCAAGATGCTGTTAAACAGATACAAACAAATGAAAGAATGGAAGGCAATGTGAAATATCTCATGGGAAAAACCACTGACTTAGAAAATAGATCCAGGAGAGATAATTAAAAAATTATTGGACTACCTGAAAGCCACGATCAAAGAAAGAACCTAGAAGTCATCCTCCAAGAAATTCTCAAAGAAAACTGCCTCGATGTTTTTGAACCAGAGGGCAAAATAGAGGCTGAAGGAACCCACCAAACGCCTCCTGAAAGACATCCCAAAAAGAAAAATCCTAGGAATATTATAGCCAGGTTCTGAAATTCCCAGATCAAGGAGAGAATATTACAAGTAGCCAGGGAGAAACAATTTGAATACTGTGAAAACACGATCAGGATAACACAGGATCTGGCAGCTTCTACACTGAAGTATCAAAGGGCTTAGAATATGATATTCCAGAGGGCAAAGGATTAAAAACCTGGGATTAAAACCAAGAATTAAACCCAGCAAAACTGAGTATCATGTTTCAGGGAAAAATATGGTCATTTAGTGGAATAGAGGACTTTGAAGCATTCTTGTTGAATAAACCAGAGTTGAACAGAAAATTTGATATCCAGATACAAGAAGCAAGAGAAGCATGAGAACCTAAACAGGGGAAAAAATAAGGAACTTATGAAGGTTGAACTATTAACATTCCTACATGGAAAAATGATAATTGTAACTGATGAAACTTTTCTCAGTATAAAAATAGTTGTAGAGAATAGAATGTGAATGTGTGTATATATGTTTACAGGTATACATAGATAGAGGTCACAGAACCAATTTAATGGGAAGATATGATACTTAAAAGGTGAAATTAATATGTGAGACAGGAATATAATGAGAGGAGATGGGGAGAGACAGAATGGGGTAAACTATCTTATATAGAAGAGGCAAGCAAAAATGATTACAATGGAGGGGAAGAATAAGAAGGCAAAAGGGAATGGGTCAATTTATTGTAATTGAATTTGGCTCAGGGAGGGAATGCAATACTTACTAAATAGGGTATCTCACCATACAGGAGAGTAGGGGGGAAGGGGATGAGTGGGG
>NW_027185616.1:6850386-6878013 GCF_028583685.1 Petaurus breviceps papuanus | reverse complement strand
CACAGAACCAATTTAATGGGAAGATATGATACTTAAAAGGTGAAATTAATATGTGAGACAGGGATATAATGAGAGGAGATGGGGAGAGACAGAATGGGGTAAACTATCTTATATAGAAGAGGCAAGCAAAAATGATTACAATGGAGGGGAAGAATAAGAAGGCAAAAGAGAATGGGTCAATTTATTGTAATTGAATTTGGCTCAGGGAGGGAATGCAATACTTACTAAATAGGGTATCTCACCATACAGGAGAGTAGGGGGGAAGGGGATGAGTGGGGAGGATGATGGAAGGGAGGATAGGCTGGGGGGAAGGGAAGTTGAAAGCACCCACTTTTGAAAAGGGATGGGATTGAAGTAGAGAATAGAATAAGTGGGAGGTAGGATAGGAGGGAGGGAAATATTGTGAGTCTTTTAAAATATATCTACTATGTTAAGGTTTTGCATTAGCTACACATGTACAAGCTATACTGAGCTGCTTTTCTTCCCAGTAAGGGAGGGTGACAAGGGAGGAAGGGAATGAATCTGAAATTCAAAGTTTTAAAATCAAATATTAAAAAATAATATATGTATATTGTTATTAATAATATTTTACATGTAATTGGGAAATAAGGTATACAGGCACTGAGGCATAGATATCCACCATGTCCAACTGGAAAAGTCAAAGGGTGTATGGGAGAATATATGGGAGAGAGCAGATTGGAGGAAGGGATATCCTGTGGGACTGCTTTTGTGGGGTGGTGGGTAGGGGAAAAATGGGGAAAATTTTTCTAACTCAAAATCTGGCAGAAATAAATGATGTAAATCTGAAGTTAATAAAGCATTTGGAAAATGAGAAAGAAAATAGACTGACTCAAATGACAAAAGAGCCTCAAAAAGGCAATGAGGATTTGAATTCTTTAAAAAGTCAAATCTGCCAGATGGAAAAAGAATCACAAAAGTTCAATGAAGGGAATCATTCCTTCAGAATTAGATTGGAGCAAATGGAAGCTAGTGACTTTATGAGAAAACATGTTACTATTAAACAGATCCAAAGAAATGAAAAATAGAAGGCAATGTGAAATATCTCATTGCTAAAAACCACTGACCTGGAAAAGAGATCCAGGAGAGATAACTTAAACATTATTGGACTGCCTGAAAGACATGATCAACAAAAAGAACCTAGAAATTATCCTTCAAAAAATTCTCAACGAAAATTACCCTGATGTTTGAGAACCAGAGGGCAAAATAGAGGTTGAATGAATCCACTGATCACCTCTTGAAAAAGATCCCAAAAGCAGGTTCCAGAGTTCCCAGATCAAGGAGAAAATATAACAAACAGTCAGGAAGAACCTATTTGAACATGTGAAAACACCATCAGGATAATACAGGACCTGGCAGCTTCTATACTGAGGGAACAAAGGACTTGGAATATGATATTCCGGAGGTCAAAGGAGCTGGGATTAAAACCAAGAGTCACCTACCCAGCAAAACTGAGTATCATGATTCATGGGGAAAATATGGTCATTCAATGGAATAGAGGACTTTCAAGCATTCCTGATGAAAACACCAGAGTTGAATAGAAAATTTGACATTCAGATACAAGAAATAAGAGAAGATAAACAGGGGAACAAAATCATAAGAAACTTATCAAAGTTGAGCTATTTACATTCCTACATGGAAAAATGATAATTGTAACTTATGAAACTTTTCTCAGTATGAGAATACTTGAAGGGAATACAAATGTGTGTGTGTGTACACACATACGTATATATGTCTACATACATTTATATATGTCTAGATAGGCGCATATATGGGTGTATGAATACATATGTGAGTGTGTGTAGATATGTGTACAGCTATTCATAGACAGAGGGCACAGGACTAATTGAATAGGAAGGGATGATACTTAAAAGGTGTAATTAAGAGGTGAGAAAGGAATATAATGAGAAGAGATGGGGAGAGACAAGATAGGGTAAATTATCTAATATAGAAGAGATAAGGGAAAACTGTTACAATGAAGGAGAAGAACAGGAAAGCAAAAAGGAATGGGTCAACCTTGTTCTCATTAAATTTGGCTTAGGGAGGGAATGACATACAAACTAAATAGGATATATCACCCTACTGGAGAGTATGGGAGAAGGGGATGGGCGCGTGGATAATGGAGGGGGAGGCAGGTTGGGGGGGGGGTGAGGGAAGTTGGAAGCACACACTTTCAAAAAAGAAAAGAGTCAAATTAGAGAATAGAACAAGTAGGGGGCGGGATAGGATGGAGGGAAATATAGTCAGTCTTTCACAATATATTTACTATGGAAATATTTTGCAGAGCTACACGTGTACAACCTATATTGAATTGTCTATCTTTCCAGTAAGGGTGGGAGATGAGTGAGGAAGGGAAAGAATCTGGATTTCAAAGTTTTTAATGATATGTTTAAAATATACGTATGCATATATACATATATATGTATATATATGTACATGTATATATATATAATTATATTTTTTACATGGAACTGGGAAATAAGATATACAGGCACTGGGGTATAGCGATCCATCTTGCCCTAATGGAAAGTTGGACGGGATATGAGGGAGGGGTCATACAGTGGGACCCCTGTGTTGGGATAGTGGGTAGGGGAATGATGGGGAGAAAATTTGTAATTCAAAATATTGTGGAAATGAACGATGTAAACTAAAAATAAACATAAAATTTGATTTAAATTTTTTATAAGACTTTTTATTATCTTCTAAATGTATATATTATTCTCTCTTTAAGCCAGATCTGATGTGAGTAGATCTCTCTAAAAATCCCTTCCCTTCTCCCTATCCTCTAAGTCTTTTATTTATTTCTGGATTTAGAAGACTTTCATACCCTTCTAGATATATGAAGTGTTCCCTCTTTAACTCATTCCTTTTTTTTTTAATTTTAGAACGAACCCTTTATTAAAAGGCTACGTGGCTGACCAGGCCATGTATTGAGCTGAGCTAACACCACCCAAATCTCAGGTACAGCAATAGCAGCAGCAGCCAGCAACAGCTCTGATCTGGGGCAGAACCTTAGCTTATAAATGGGGTCTTGTATAAGCAGTGATTGGTCAGTACACACTTGAAATTTCCCTGCCTGACCCAGAAGCCTGCCCACTTCTATGCAGGTGAGCTGACTGGGAAAAGGGCAGATACCCAGTGGGTGAGGGTGGAGCTGACCTGGCAGTCTGCTCACTTCTTTGGGGGAGGTCAGGTTTTGGCGAAAACCAGGCACAACATTTCCCAGTTCTTTTGTGCATGTGTCAAACCTTTGACACTCTGGCTGAATCATACAGGACAGTTAGCTTTGTTCCCAAGGGCTGGTAATGGGGATCCATAACAATTAGCAATTTAATAGTTAATAGGGACTTCCTATAATCAAGGCCATAGTCTCAAGGAAGAGGAAGGGGCCACATTTTTCCATTGGTCCTTTAGTTGAATTTCTCCAGGAAAGAAGCTGTCCCAATAGAGGTTAGGGTCTGGATTCTTGGGAAAGCTGTCCGCATCTGATGTCGTCTTTTTGAGATTCCAAGGCTCAGGGGGTGATCCTTAGATAACTAGAGTTCAAATTTATGATACAAAAGCTCCCAGAAACATGATTTTTACATATAAAGGTCCAGTTTTCTAGCCATGCAAGACTAGGTTCAAACAAATAGTTTGGTTTTCTTAGCCACACAGGGCTAGGCTCAGTTAATAAAATGAGGTTTTTCTCACAATTTTTACAAAATAACATAATTACATTAAGTCAGGTACATGTCACCAAGATAACCAAGAAAACTTACATACAAACTATACAAGAATCATTATTAACATACAATTCCTTGCATCCAAGTGACTTATTTCATTTAAACAACACTTTTAAATCCTAGATGCCTCATGTAGTTACAGAATTTAAAAAGGAGTTTTGATTCTCTAGTTCAGATCTAGAGATGACCAGATAATTTTGACTTAATATAAATTAGTACAATTACTTAAGATTAGTGCTATATTTTGAAACTACAGAGAATGTTCAATTTATTTATTGGGGCCTCCAATTTATGTTGGGCATAAAAGGAGTGAGACAGAAGATCCCCGAGATTAAAATTGGAAGTGGATTTTATTGCTGTGGTACTGCTGGGGCCACATACCCAAATCAGACAGTAAATTGGCATGAACAGTTTTTAAAGAGATTACAATAGTCAGGTTACATAAGCTGAAACTACACTCAGGGATTGGTCAGTGTATATTTGAATTTTCCCTAGCATTTTTTCTAGGCTGAGGTACAGGGAACCCAGAATGGGTGGAGATGGGGACTACCAGGTAGGGGGGAACAGGGAAGAATGGAGCAGGGATTTTACTGTAGGCTGAACCGCCCACCCATGGATTAATTAGGAAAGGGAAGGGTAAACATTGTGGTAAAAGGCCTGCTTATAGATCAATGGAAGGTAAGGGAGGGGTAAAAGTTATTTCTACCTTTCCTAAATCCTGTACCTATTATAGGAGTCCTTTAAAATACAAAAAAAAACCCACTTTTTTTAAAAATTGATTTCATCTGCCCTTTGTAAAATTATCAGACAGATGCATTAACAAATTAACATTAGCTTCACCCTTACCACTATCTTATACAATCCTTGTGCTAAAATCCAAAATCCATACCTCTGATCTTATTCCCAAACATTCTCAAATCATATAATAGGACATTTTTAAAGCCAATTTTATACATCTGTATTTAATCCTCAGTGTCATCTAGCCTGATCCTGTTGCTGTCCTCAAACTTCACTATCCTGGCCAATCAGGCATCTATTTCATTACTTTTTGCCTTATTACTAATCATCTCATTCTTTGAGGGATGTTATCTCTATATTTATTCTTTTATTTGTCCCTGAATATTACTTCTCAGTGAATTTGCTATAAAATACAAGAGGAACAAAGTCATAAACCTTGCCAGAAGGAAAACTTCCTTAGCCTTGTTTGATTCCAGGCATGAGTCATCTCCACTAGTCACTCAGAAAGCAACCAGGTGCTGAAAGCAAGGCTTGGGCATAAATAGTGGGAGGTTTCCTTTTTCAGAAAAAAAAGGCACAATTGGGAAAGTCAGAGAGATCCCACCTGGGCAGTATCTGAGGTTGTCCCCAAACTTTTCCAAACACAGACATATACCTTGAACAGTTAGCAGTCTGCAGCCTCTGCCATCCCATTATCAGCTTTTGTGACGACTCCTGTAACCAAGGCTTAGAAAAATAGCAAAATTTGCAGTCCCTCAAATTATTAAATAGAAAATAAATATGGACTAGTGCTTCCTTCATATAGGGCCATCTAGAATTTGGTTGAACTATTAATTACAAACTCAAGTTACAAATATTTCTGCCTTCCTAAAATTTCCTCATGCTCTCTCAACATACTTCTAAAACTGATATCAACTATCTGGAAACAGAAGGGGCTGAATGAACCCCATTTGTCCCCTAACCTTCTGCTTTGTTCAACTTATCATAAATAGACTTTAAAGACAGTTTGAATTAACCTGGTATTAGAAATGGTATCTTGGGAGGGCCAGGTGGCACAGTGAGTAAGAGCGCTGGCCCCAGCATCGGGAGACCTGGGATTGGTTCTGGCCTCAGATACTTAACACCCACACAAAATAACTGGCCATGAAACCTTAAGCAAGTTACTTAACCCTGATTGCTTTAAAAAAAAGAAATGGTATCTTTCTTTTCTCTCAACTAAAGTAACTCTGATTAACCTAAACATCAGGTACCCAAGTACTCCAAAGGGGAGATAAGGAAAGACTTGAAAGTCCAACAGTTTCCCTGGCCAATTTTTGACCACAGAAGTTGTTAGTTACAGACAGACAAACAGAAAGGCAAGCACACAAACACAACAGACAGATAACCACTCACCTCCGGAGGCTGACACAGAAATCTAGGTCCAAAGAGCTAAAATGTGGTCTGATTGATGTCAGGGAATGGTCTGGACTTTCTCAGGCTTGAGTTCGGAGCTCTGAGAAAATTTCAGATGCCAGCTGCTCAAGGAAGTCAAAGCTGAGGGGCCTCTATCCCCTGAGGCCGAGTGAGGATCTTGGGCCTTGGACAGCAACATAGAATGTTGTCAAATTGCGTGGGGGGCTCCAAATGTAGTACTGTACCTTGATTAAGGCAAGAAAGACCCAAGTAATAATTTTAGAATGGACGCTTTATTAAAACGCCATGTCCCTTTTCAAAAGTGGGTGCTTCCAACTTCCCTCCCCCCCAGCCTGCCCTCCCTTCCATCATCCCCCCTCTCATACCCTTCCTCCCTACTCTTTTGTAGGGTGAGATACCCTATTTAGTGTGTATGTCATTCCCTCCCTGAGACAAATTAGTGAGAATAAAGTTGACCCATTCCCTTTAGCCTTCCTATTCTTCTACTCCTTTGGAGCCATTTTCCCTTGCCTCTTCTATATGAAATAGTTTACCCCATTCTGTCTCTCCCCATCTCCTCTCATATTCCTCTCTCACCTCTTAATTTCACCTTTTAGGTATCATCCCTTCCTATTAAATTGTTCCTGTGCCTTCCATCTATGTATACCTGTAAACATATATACATACATTCACATATGTATTCATATGCCCATATAGCCTCTGATATAGACATGTATGTATATATATATACTTCTATTCTCTTCAACTATTTTCATACTGAGAAAAGTTTCATCAGTTACAATTATCGTTTTTCCATGTAGAAATGTTAATAGTTCAACTTTCATAAGTTCCTTATGATTTCATTTCCCTGTTCAGCTTCTCATGCTTCTTGTATCTGAATGTCAAATTTTCTATTCAACTCTGTTTTTTTCATCAAGAATGCTTGAAAGCTCTCTGTTCCACTGAATGACCATATTTTCCCCTGAAACATGATACTCAGTTTTGCTGGGTAGTGATTCTTGGTTTTAATCCCAGCTCATATTCTGAGTCCTTCAATCCCTCACTGTAGAAGCTGCCAGATCCTGTGTTATACTAATAGTGTTTCCACATATTCAAATTATTTCTTCCTGGCTGCTTGTAATATTCTCTCCTTTATCTGGGAATTTCAGAACTTGGCTATAATATTCCTAGCAGTTTTATTTTGGGGATCTTTTTCAGGGTTTGATTGGTGGATTCTTTCAACCTCTATTTTGCCCTCTGGTACTAAAACATCAGGGCAGTTTTCCTTGAGAATTTCTTGGAGGATGATTTCTATGTTCTTTCTTTGATCATGGCTTTCAGGTAGTCCAATAATTTTTAAAATAATCTCTCCTGTATCTATTTTCCAGGTCAGTGGTTTTTCCAATAAGATATTTCACATTGCCATCTATTCTTTCATTAGTTTGGATCTGTTTAACAGCATCTTGATTTCTCATAAAGACATTAGCTTCGATTTGCTCCGGTCTAATTCTGAAGGAATGATTCTCCTCAGTGAGCTTTTGAGATTCTTTTTCCATCTGGTAAATTTGGCTTTTTAAGGCATTCTTCTCCTCATTGCCTTTTTGAGCCTCTTTTGCCATTTGAGGTAGTCTGTCTTTTAAGCTGTTATTTTCCTCAGTCAGGCTGTTGACTCTCATTTCATAATTTTCTTGCATCCTTATTTCTCTTCCCCATTTTTCCTCCACTTCTCTTATCCGCTTCTTAAGGTTCTCTATGGCCTGTATCCAGATCGTATTTTTCTTGGAAGCTTTTGGTGCAGGAGTTCTGACTTCACTGTCTTCCTCCTGTTCCATGATTTGATCCTTTTTGTCCCCAAAATAGGAGTCTAATGTTGTATTGCTTTGCTTGGTTTGTTTCCTTTGCCTGGTCATTTTGCCACTCAGTTACTTGACTTTTGGGCTTTTTGCCAGAGTAGGACTCTGCTACCAGATGGGGGAGCTTCGTTCCCAATGCTGGGGTATTCTCAGCTGCTGGAGGAATTCATTAGTTATCCTCTCTGAAAGCCTCCAAATGCTTTGGCAAGCTGGTAGCACAACCCAGAACCTCCACCCTAGACTGCAATCCAGGTCCAAGCAGGTTAAAACAGGAGTGATTACACCTTAGACTGGTTGCTTGGTCCCCCTACACTCTGTAGGCCAGGTGCTGAAGCTGCTATGTGGGGCCCAGCTTCTTGTCCTGGGAGCAAAAGCTGAAGCACTCCCAATCCTGGGTCCCAATGTCCAGACTGCACTGACCTCTCACTTTGTCCTTAGCATCTCTGTGTTGATAATTCTGGAGACTGCCACAACTGCTGATTGTGGAGTCCCTCTAGCCGGTGGCTGGTCAGGCCCACCATGGGGCTAAAGCTTCTCTGTGGAGCTGGGCTCGGCTCCCAGAGCACTGCACTGGCCGATTCCTGCCAGTCTGCCGGGCTGTCCTCAATGGGAGGTTAGCTTCTCTGTGTCATTTTGTGGGTTCTGCAGCTCCACAGTTTGTTTACAGTCCCCTTTCACATGAATTGGAGGTGGTGGGAGCCAGAGCCACATTGTGGTCCTGTTTCTACTTTGCCATCTTGACTCTGCCCTAAAATTTTCAAGATACCTCTTAGGTAACAATGTTCTGGATTGTGCTTCCAAATATAAATGAAGCTTGGGTCTCCTCCAAGAGATGACTACTTGTAATTTTGGGGATGGAGAGGTATTACTAGAGAAATGTGGGGCTGAATTATCTTCATTGTTGGTCTCTTTTGGACAAGACTTATGATTTTATTGATATAGGGTCCTCCAAGTGAGAAAATTCCTTCTAGAGATTCAAATTAGCAATTGGTCTTCAATTTCTTGGCTTGGAAAATGACCTATGTGTACTAAGAAGTTCAATTACTGACTTAGATTTACACAGCCAGTATATGTCTGCCATAGGACTTAAACATGGGTATTCCTAACTCTTGACATGTCTGCTTCTCTCTGCATTAGGTTTACACAGACTCATCAAGTATTTTACTTAAAGCTCATGAGTATAGGGGAAATATTTAATTTATCTTTAAATCTTCCATAGTTGATAGCACAGGACTTTGCATATAGCAGATGCTCAGTTCATCTTTAATTGAAAACAAATTCTTAATTTCTCTTCCTTGGGTGGACACAGGCTAAGGCAGGTTATAGGGTGATGGTAAACTCATGTTTTGAAGCCACTGAGTTGTCTTTTTGTTCCTTCTTCCAATTGTTTGTTCTATTTTTGTATGATGTCAGCACAAAAGATAGGTGGGGACCACATCAATAGAGAAATAGTGGCAGTCTGTTCTGTACTACAGGCTAGTCCAGCAGGGAAAAGTCTGAGATTTATGGCCGTGGAGTACAGACTGAAACACAGGCAACCAAAGTTTGCTGGCTCCTGCCAAGCATGTCCTGTATGAAAGACCTTTGGAGACATGGCATGTTTCCTTTTCTGTTTGATTCACCTGGAGGACATTTAATTTCTTGTTATTGTCTAGAAATAAAAATGAATCTGAAATGCCTAGTCTGCAGGCTTCTCTCTTACAACAACTGCATCAACAACAACATACATTTGGATTTAGACTTTCAAAGTACTCTCCTTATAAAAAAATCTTTTGAGATTGTCAGTGTAAAGGGACTACATATGCTCAGAACTCAGTGGTGATCCCCACTGTACTCCAGAATTTGAGGCATAAGTGACCTTGGATCTGGGTGTCCAGACAATATGTTATAGCCAGCCTGCCTGGAAAAGAAGCCTGGAAAAGCCAGGGTGTTTGGGATTTGAGGTGAAAGAGGGCTTTGGGTTTGGAACTTGGGACTAGGGTCCATTGAAACTGAGCTAAACTAGCAACCTAATCCCCTTCCCCTCCTCAGAGACAGAGTTGGTATGGGGAGATTATACCCCATATGTCAGAGAATTAATTTCTGATTAAAATTTTCAAGTAAATGTTTCTTTGTAAAAAAGCTAATCTATTAATGATTAAATGGAACTGAGATGCATGGCTGCATCCCCTGCACTTAGGGGAAGGGCTATTAGTGGGGGGCTGAAGTCAATGACAGAACTTAGACATCACCAACCTACTTAAAGGTAGCAGAGTACCTGGGGGGATTTGCTAAAATATAACACACCTGGCTTTTAGTCAGTGGGGCCAAGATAGTCAGTGCTATAGCAGTAAAAGCATTTTTATTTCTTTTTAACACATAAGAAAATTTAGGCTCAAAGAGTGACTTATCCACAGTTGTTGTGGTTGTGGTTTGTCCTTCATTATTAAAGGACATGACATCTGGGAGATGATGACCTAACTTACAATTGACTTTGATTTGAGGGAGAGAGGACTCTGCAAAGTCACCAGTCTCACTTTCTCCTCCAGAGCCATCTAGGTCCAGTGGCCAGATATCCATCAAGACAACTTGAGATTGCCCAGGTTGCAATGGGAGCCCTTAAAAGTCTCTTCGGGTTCTTACTTTGAGTGAGGCAACACCCACTTAAGGCCTCTTTAAGAAGTGAGTCAAGGTATGGTTATTTTTTGGGCCATCCTGGCTCAGAGTGAACCTAAATAGTAATTGTTTCTCTTTGGGCTGTCAACCCTGAGGGTCTTCTCCTCCCAATTTGATTATCCACAGTCACATAAGTAATAAATGTTCAATGGAATTGAATCCTGTGTCCTCTAAACTTCTGACCCAATGATTCTTCCACTTTAGTATGTGACTCCCTTTCCTAAGCATAGGTGCTCTTTATGAGTTCTACAAGCTGCCCCTCCCTGCTCCCCAGGTCATTAGGACTTATAAATATTCCCATGGGGAAGGAGGATAATAATGGAGTAGAAAGAGGGTGCATTAGTTGCTATTTTTTTCTCTTATTCTGAAAAAGAAAGAAAAGAAAAGAACTCGGTTATTAATTCCAGGGTTAGAACAAGGTGTTACCATAGATAAACAGATGCCTATGGCACAATACACCTGGGGAGGCTATGAAGGACACTTTGACCTCTCTCTCTCTCTGTCTCTGTCTCTCTCTGTGTCTGTCTCTCTGTCTCTCTGTCTCTCTCTCTGTCTTTCTCTCTCTCTATCTCTCTTCCTCTCTCTCTTTCCCTTTCTCTGTCTCTCCCTCCCTGTCACTGTCTCTCTTTTTCTCTTTCTCTCTCTGTCTCAGACACATGTAGACATATATACACACACTATATCTATATATATGTATATATGTGTGTGTGTGTGTGTGTATGTCCTACTATTATAAGTTATTTGAAGGAAGGATGTTTTGCTTTTGCTTTTATATTCCTTGGCCAGCACAGTGTCTGACAATAAATGCTCATTGATTGTTTGATTTCCATTCTTTAGCATCTCTAAGTGAAGGAATGAAAATTAAATTTACAATAAAATTTACATCTTCAGGATTTGGAATGGCAGGAAGGGGGTGGCTGGAATAAACTAGAACATATGCTCTTAGACCAAGAAGGCATCCAAAGAAGACATCATATCCAAGCATCACATGACGTGAAATATTTTGGTCAAGTTCATATAATTAGAAAATGACATGGGCAGGAGTAAGGAGTTAGTTACTGTTTTTGTAGTGGATAGAGCTCTAAATTTAGAGTGAGAAGTCCTGGGTTCTGCCCTTACCTCTCCTCGTTACTACTTGGGCAAATCACTTCATCTCTATAGGCTTCTGTTTCTTCATCTAGAACATGAAGAGGTTGGATCTGATGACCCTGGTATCCCTTTCAGCTCCAATTAATGGTCCTTCCTCCAAGTCCAGTGTTATCTCCATCATACTATATAGAACAGGCACCATGTCTCAAGGTTTCTTATTATTTTTCAGCTTCTTAAATGGAGTATGTGTATGTGAGACTTTAACTAGCCAAGTAAGTTTCATGGAATGCTGAGTTTCTAAATTTGCTTAGTTTCAACCTGCCTGGGGGAATCCTGGTTCCAGAGTTGGACTAAACAGCTAATTAGTCAGCCTGCTTCCACAAAAAAGACCCCTTTTCTTGAGAATCCAGCTTAGAAGAAAGGAGAAAGGATCCTGGCAAGGTCAAAGACCCAAGAGCCCAGGAAAGCATCTAAGACCTGGGGTACTAGAGACATCATCATTATCATAATCACAATCATAAAGATACCTGACATTTACTTAATGTCTATAGCTTTTTCAGTACTTTCTTACAACATCCATGTGAGTCAGAGAGTACTAGCCAATCTTTATGAAATTCTTTAAACAGATATATATGTATATATATATATATATATCTTATCATTTGATCCTTGTAACATATTGAGAAGGCAATTACTACAGATATCATTATCTTCATTTCACTTATGAGGAAAACAAGGCTCAAATAAATGAAAATTACTTGACCACAGTTACATAGCTACTTTGTTCTTTTTTCTTTTTAAAGCAATCGGGGTTAAGTAACTTGCTCAAGGTTACAGGGCCAGTTATTTCTGGGTGTGGTGCTAAGTATCTGAGCCCGAATTTGATCTCCAGGTCATCCCAACACTGGAGCAGGTGATCTTACTCACTGAGCCACCTGGCTGCCCCTTAGCTATTATGTTCTACAGGCTGTATTTGAACCAGGTTTCCTCCTAAACTTCAAGTCTAGCACTCTTCATTTTATCAGGCTGCTAGTAGGTAGAACATGTAACATAATCTTCATTTTACAGGGAAGGAGTAGGGTGCCTTGCTTGAGGGAAAGAGTGGTTTGGGAGGTTTTGAGCCTAGATTCGAATCCAGATTGTTATCAAGTATCTAGTCTCAAGCATATCCCACTCCACCAAACTGTCCTGAGATAGACTAAGTATCTTATGTTAATACAGCAGGATTTCATGAATGCCCAGATAAAATAAAATGGCATCACTCATGTGGGAGTTGCTAGGGATCTGCTCCTGGAAAACAGGAGAATTTGCACAAATGTGGACATTTTCCATTATTTTACCCATGTTTGGGAGCAGTCTCTTCCCTTTGACTTGATAGTCAGAAATTTACGCATTTTTAAAATCACCTAAGTGAGCACAATCTCTGTTTCCATTGTTGGCTGTTGTTGTTCATCCTTTGTTCTCAAAGAAGACCAATAACAGCAAGAGAGAGATGTTTTTATTTGCAAGTGAATTGGATTTAAGTGAGGCTGAACTGTGCAAAGTCATCAGCCTCACTCTTTACTCCAGAGTCATAGGAGTCCAGTGAGAAGGTATAAGTCAAGACAACTGGCAACTGCACAATCTCTCATTAATTTCTATGGATGAAAGATCCCTTTACTCATAGCAGGTGATGTGATACCATGAGGAAAGATAGGAAAGCTTATGTGTCATCTTTCCCTTTCCTTAGGCTAAATGACCTCAAGGGAAAAAAAAGTTTATAGTTTTGGTATAGTTTTCTTTGTATTTGTTTTGTTTTGTTTTAAGGATTAGGCAGAGGAAAGGAAGTCTGATCTGGAGTTTAAGCCACAGGGACCAGGAGCTAAGGAATTAAGGACAGGTACTGTAGCTAACCCAACAGAGAAGCATGGAGGGGTGACAGTCCAAGATGTTAGTGTAGTGAAGCTTTGGACTTGAACTTGGTGGGATTAATGCTATGTTTTACCTGAGCTAAACAATGAACTTAATATTTCTCCCCTCCCCAGAGACCAAGGGGGTGTAGGAGAGATTATGTACCCCAGATTTGGGGTGTAAATATGTTTGTTCTTGCTATACCTTTGTGATAAATATTCCTTTGTAAAAGCTAATCTGAGGTGAAGTGGTCAAATGGAATTGGATTACTAGTCACTAGCACCTAAAAAGAAAATTGTACATCATCAATATGAGTTCAAGAAGATGGCCAGAGAGCAAAAATTCTCCCAACCATCTCACAAAATCAGAGAATTCTAAGGGAGGAAGGATGGAGAATGCAACATGCCTGAACCCCCTGATGATGGGGAAGAGTAATATGTATTACATTTATACAGTCTTAGAGATTAATAAAAAGCAAAACACTTTCACCTTGATATTAAAAGCATAAATTTAGCTATCTCCCATTAGAAATCAGAAACATAGACTTAAGGATATTAAATAAATTGTTTCTGGCTCACACAGCTGATAGAAGTCAGAGAAGAAATTTAATCCTAGGTTTCTCAGTGCCTCATCAAATGAGTCTGGAGACCAAAGTAAGCCCCAGTGTACCCATCCTTAGGATAATTTTCAAAGGGTAGAGGAAAGTGGGAGACAAATCCATCATAAGTCAATAGTTTGCAGGGCTTAGCTGATTCTTAATGACTTTGTAGATTAGTATAGGCTACAGAAGGAGCAGTCATCTAAGAAAGTTAAATTAAGAAATGAATTTCTACATAGACCTAGATTTGGGAAGGAAGAAAGGAAGGAAGGAAGGAAGGAAGGAAGGAAGGAAGGAAGGAAGGAAGGAAGGAAGGAAGGAAGGAAGGAAGGAAGGAAGGAAGAGAGGGAGGGACGGAGGGAGTGAGGGAAGAAGGAAGGAAGGAAGGAAGGAAGCATGGATGGAAGGAAGTATTTATTAGTCACCTAATATATTCCAGGCAATGTGCTACACTATTATCTCATTTGAACTTCCCAACAACCCTATGAAGTAGATGCCACCATTATTCCCTCTTTTTACAGTTGTAGTGTTGTACCTGGCTACCTGCTTTTCCCATCCCCTAATCGCAGTCCTCCCTCAGGGAAGTGAGCAGACTGCCAGGTCAGTTCCATCCTCCTCCAATGGATGTCTGCCTCTACCTAGTCAGCCCACCTCCACAGAGGTGGGAGGGTTTACGGGTCAGGGAGACTTGGCACTGGCAGGAATTTTGAGGTGTGTACTGACCAATCACTGTTCTTGGCCTCTGCAAGTTTCCACTTGCATAATACTGATGAGGGATGGCTCATAATAGGTTCAGCAAGAACTCTGATCTTATCTAAGACCAGAAAGCCTGTGATTCATTCTCGAAAGAATTCAGCCCAAGGCAACTTGGAGTCAGAATTGTAAAAATTTATTGTATGCTTTATAGCAGGCAAGGGTCCTTAGGGGACCCACAAGTTTAGTGTTAGGCTGTACAGTGGGCAAGAGTCCTTTAGGGGACCTGCAAGCTTAAAGAACACACAGGCATAGCTTTTAAAGAGTTAAGACTATTCATTACATGTCAATTATACTGACCAAGTGAGAAGAGGGTGGGATTAGGGAGGAGTTAAGGTGGGTCCAGTATTTAAAGGAACATGAATTTTTAATGTAACTGTGCAGGTCCATGATTCACTGGGAAAAAGCCCAAGGGGGGGGGGGGAGAATACTTGGAGGTGTGGTTTTAGGCTTGAAATGTCACTAAGTCAGCTAGAGGTCAAGGGCTGACTGAGAAGTGCCCAGTCTGCCACCCATCAGTGTCATGTTTGAAAAGATTGATGTCTGGGAACCAAGATTAACCAAGACTCAGTGTGTGGATAATAGGCTAAGGAGTTAACCCAGAGATAGGGTTCTGAAGGATTCATTAAGGCAGCCACGGAGTCAACCTAGAGATAGGGTACTGAAGGATTCATGGGGGCAGTGGGACACTAAACAAGGGGGAGATAATAGTTGCCTAAGATACTTTTGTGAAGGATTGATAGGTGTCACTCTTCCAAGATGAGATAACAATTCATGAGTTGTTGCTGGGCAGAGTTAATGCTCTGAAGCTGGGGGGGGGAGGGGTGTGATTTTACAAACTGGTTTTACAGACTGATGTTACAAAGTGGTATTACAAATTAAGTTTACAAATATAGATCCCAAGCACCCCATCAATACCTAACCATTGGCCACATGGTATCCCTTTAAAAGTCGACACATTGTCTGTGCAGACTCACTGTTCGATTGGGTCTGACCCCAAACAGTCCCACAGAAAATAAAATCCACTTGAAAATTTTACACTCAGGGGTTTCTTGTTTTACTCCTTTCAGCACAACAGTAGAAACTAAGGAAGACAGGTATCAAGTTACCTGCCCAGGTATATCTGTGGCTGCATCTGAACTCAGGTCCTCCTGACTGAAAGCTCTGTACTCTCACCACTCACTGCACCACCTAGCCTCCTCTGCAAGATCCCAATGTATGCCTGGCTAAGATTAAAATGATAGATATGCAATAGGATGGAAAGTGCCCTTAGCATCAGTAAATTGCCAAAGACCACAGGAGCATGCTCTCTCATTAAATGAAAATAATCACACTTACTCCCCCTATTTCACAGGGCTAAATTCAACAAACATTTATGAACTATCTCCTATGTACAACTCCATGTGCTATTTTTTGGAGGGACAAAGAAAGCAATGAAAAACAAACCCCAATTTCAATCAATTTACACTCTGCTTTTTTGGGTAGGTGCGGAAAGTGTGCATACTAGTGTGTATACATGTATGTGTGTTGTGTGTGTGCTCACACACACACATGCACATGCACACTCAATAGGAATCACTGAGATGGAATGGCCCCAAAAGTCAATAGAATTGAAGACTTAATTAAAGGCAGCTTCCAGGTAGTGAGAGTTGATGATCCCACTCTACTCTTTACTTGTTGGATTTTTTCTGAAAGATTGTGCTAACTCCTGGGCATTATGATTTAAGGAGGAAAAGAAGGGCAAGGAGAAGGTAACCAAAAAGGTGAAAGGTCTTAAGAGAATGTCATATAAGGATGAACTGAAGGAATTATGGATGTTCAGCCTGGAGTTAGAGCATGAATACTCTCTTAAGTATAAGAAAGACAATCACATGTAGGAGGAAGTACAAGTACTCTATTTCTGCCTTACAGGTAAGGATACTACAGTATCAGTAATAATGAGGAGGAGTTGAAGGATTTGATGTTTGGACATGCTTTCTAATGATTAGAGCTATCCAAAAGTGGAATGAATTGCCTCCATTGGTTCTGAGTTCCTTGTCATCAGAGATGTTAAAGTAGGCACTAAATGAGTATTTGTTGGATATGTTCTAGAGAGGATTCTATTTGTGTATGAATTGAACAAAATGGCTGCTGAAGTCCCTTCCATTCTCAGGTCCTGTGGTACCTTCTCTAAAAAGAATATCCACAGATGCAAGAACATTTTTAACATAATATATAAAACATAAGGCCATCAAATTAATGGAAGAAAGATGTGGAAAGAATGACTGAGATGAGAGAGACACAGAGGCAGAGAGGGACAGAGACAGAGCAGAGAGACACAGAAAGAGGGACAGAGATAGGGAAATTGGTAAAAACAGAGAGACAAAGACAGAGAGAGGAAGTGACAAAGAGAATACATTTATTAGGCACTTATTATATATGAGCAATGTGCCAAGTGCTAGTGCTAGAAATATAAAGAACTATATAGCCCCTGCCCTCAAGGTGCTTTTTTTCTAATGTTGCAAGACCACACATAAACATGGGAGGATTGGTGCCAGGTTAACGCAACTTCCCAGGTTAATTTCCAACAAAAACTGAGTAGAAGAAGACAAGGGAGGTTGCCTCAGGAAAGTTATTCTGAGAGAAAGATCTGCTAATCATTCAGCATCACCTTTGTACTACTGAAGACCACACTAGGTCTTGGGCTAGGACATTTTCTTTTGGACAAATGAGTACATTTATCCACACAGGTCTTATAAGCACCTATGATTTTTGCCCTTTAGCAAATGTGTCTTAAGTGATTGGTACACACACACACACACACACACACACACACACACACACCACATACACAAGAAAATGACACAAAAGTGAAGTTGATGTGTAGGAAGCCCAATGTTCCTCCAGCAGGTGGGAGCTATGAGGTGTACACTTACTCAAGGTTACTCTGGCTTTGCAAGTAGAAAAAGACAGCTCTGGAATGTGTTTATATAAGTGATGAGAGAATTTCTTCTGCTTTTATCATCAGGAATTTTGCTTCCCACTTATTAAACTGAATGAATGGCATGAAGGTGAAGGAGCAGAAAGAAAGAAAGTCATAGGACTTTTTTTGTAGACCCCTGTTGAGTTATCAAAAGGCTATGCTATTATCTCTCTTGAACCACTTTTTAACAGTCATTTTTCTGATCTTTTGAAGTAAAGAAATGTTAAACCATAGGGGGTCTATGTTGCCTTCATTCCCTGGAGGTTCGTTAATAAGCAGGGGCAAGGAGGCTAATGAGCTCAGAGGAAGAGAGACAGCTCATTTCCTTTAACCATTATACTGACACCGGGACAGGAAATATCTCCAAATTGATTAAATTTCAAAAGGTAAAGTCAAGGACTCAGATCAGGCATTATTTTCTCCTTCCCCCTAACTTTTTCAGATTTGGGCACTTCAGCTCTGGTGCAGAGGTGAGCTACAAAGAGGAGAAATGAGGGAAGAAGAGAGAATGAAACAGTGAGGTGGAAGAGAGACAGGATAGGGTGCAGAGGAGAGAGAGAGAGACACACAGAGAGAGACAGAGACAGAGAGAGAGAGAGAGAGAGAGAGAGAGAGAGAGAGAGAGAGAGAGAGCAGGGGAGGAAAAAAAAACAGTAGAGAGAGACATCATTTTCTTCCCCTCCTGAAGTACTGAAGTAGCCTAGGCAGAGTTGTTACAGATATATTAGGCTACCAGGTTGCAAAATTGTCCTATTTCCTCTGTTCTTAAAGTCATTTGGGTAATGTGGGAGAACAGGTGTTCCCTGATTATCCCAGGCTCCCATACTAGCAGCATGGGAGTTATCTTTGATTCCCTCCTCCCCTTAGAGACTGGTTCAAAGGCAGTAAAGTAAAGTAGGTAACAGAGCATTATAGGTTATAGTATGCCTTATTTGAAAGTGACTATGATGCTGTTGAAAGAGCAATAATAGATTTTTAGTCAGGATTTCTGTTCAAAGCCCACCTTTGCCATTCACTACCTCCATGACCTTGGGCAAGTTAGTTAATCTGTGTGGATTCTGGCTTCCTTAATTGCAAAAAGAGGGCACTCCTTCTCTAATGTTCTGAAGTTCCTTCCAGCTCTACATCTATATTCCTAAGACAGGAGCAAGAGAGGCAGGACCACTGGGGGTCTTTCTGGGAATTGTCATTGAGAAGAACAAGTGGTTGGTGGGTTTGGGAGGTGGGTCTTTAAAAAGAAAGGGGGAGAGTGTGTTGGGAAGTAGAAGGGAAGGATAAAAATGTGATATGGGGATGGGGGTGAATAGGAGGGAAGAGGACAAAGGAGGATTAGTGATGTTTGGGGGGAAATCACTTTAACTGATCAGTTATACACCATTATCTTGACTCTTGGCTCAGTCATACCTGGACAAAAAAGATCATGGTGCCAGAACTATGGGCCGTGTCCTACATATCAATTTCTGCCCTTAGGAGGAGCAGGAACCCCAGAAATGCGACGTCAGGGAGGGAAGTGGGTTTGTGTGCTGAATTCCTGGAGAGGCTAAAAAGGAGCTTTGGAAACCACAGAAGTTTTCTGTAGCGGTGCCAGGATTCAGATGCCATCCCTTCCACATCTAGTATGTCTCTTTATATGCATATCTTGTGTTCCCCTTGAACTCATTCCTGCCTCCCTTCCCTGAAAAATCCATCCTTCCCGCACACCTTTTTCAGCTGGAGAATCTAGCTCTAATAAAAAAATGGAGAAATTGGGGGGGGGGGCACTAAATTGGTGTTCTTAATTTATTAATTCTACTTCCTGCATCCCTAGCAACATTTTAACTGGTTTAACTGCCAAATGTCCAACTTCTGGATAAGTAGGCTTTGCTGTGCTCAAATATTCCTGCCTACCCTGAAAAAACAAACTTACCAAATAATTCCTTAGTGGCATGACTATGGAGGATACAAAATTATTATGGATACATCTGTGATTTCATGAATATGAAGGACTCCTGTATGAGGGAACTCCTTTTCCCAGTCTATTGTAGCATCCTGTTTGCAACTTATATTCTTAGAGAATTGCCTAGAGCACTGGGAGATTAAGGGTTTGCCCAGGGTTTCAGAGCCTGCGTTTTTCAGACACAGTTCACAACCTGTTTCCCCTTTGCTGAGGCTAGTTCTCTGTTTCCTAAAGCACACTGTCTCTCAAGAACATTTGACTGCATTATTAATAATATTATTCATTAGAGTATGTTTCCTGTGTTAAAAGTTGGGCACTGGGCAAGTATAACTCAGGGAATATCCATAATATATAAAACACACTATCTCCAATAAAAAAGAAAAAGTCAGTTTACCCAAATAGCTGACAATTTTGATAGCTGCTTTATTTTTTCCACTGTTGCTTTAAAGTAGAAGGAAAAGATCTAAAATGCCTCTGGATATCTGGATCACCAAAAAGTATAAGGATAAACAAATTAGTGGAATGGGAACAATTGATTTTGAACAATATAATTTTAGATTTGGAAGGAACTTTAGAGAAAATGAAATTGGGATCATCTGTGGTTTATTTTTGAGGGCAAAAACTACCTGTTGTGCTGATGATTATTAGTTAATTTGCATTCAGCAGCCATTGTAGGGTCTAAGCAGTACATGGTACTACATTCTAAAATGCAAGAGTCCTGAATACTTCCAGTTTCAGAAATTGGAGATGTTGTGCTGGGATTATAAGAGAACCATATAGAGATTATGTGTTAGATACCAGGCATAGAAGAGTCAGCAAAAGGATCAAAGATCCAGTTAGCAAAGATTAAGAATCCATGGACGCAATGCTGGAGTTCAAAATGTTAGAAGTAGACAAGAGGTAAGCAACAGGTAGGAAGTCAGGAAATCTAGGTACTTAAGTCAAAAGTCAAGCAATTATCAGAAGTCAGAAACAGGCAAAATATCCAAAATCCATGCAAATAAATTTGGTCAAAACACTAGCAAATAATGCCCTGAACCAGAAACTTCTTATGTACATTCTTCTAGGTCAGAAACTGGCTCCAGGGCATTGGTGGACCCAAGTCCATGGGTGTGAGTCAAAAAGTTGCTGTATCTGCCTGGGGGAGTAGTGACTGCCAGTTAAGTTTTTACCAAAAACCAAGGTAAAGATTGAACTGAGAAGATATTTGAGACTGGATCTCTCCAAGGTGGTGGATGGCTGGCAGGTAATTTTCCAGTGTGAAGGGAGTAGGAGCAAGGCATTTAGAAACCAAACTAATTTATTTTGGGGGAAAATAAACCAGAAGCACCCACAACCTGGAATAATAGAGTAGACAACATCAGCAAGCAATTATTCACCACTCTTCTTATATGTTCTTGGTATCAGCAAAGGGAAAAGGTCTGGGCTGACTTAGGTCCACAAATTCTTAAAGCTGATAGAAACCCCTTCTTATGAATTATAAAAAAGAGACAAATGAAAGTACTGCATTTGGAACTAGAGAAACATAGAAATGCTGGTTCTGTTATTTATTACCTATGAGACCTCGGGAGAGTCACTTGACTTCTTGGTTTGTTAACTCATGTGTGATTTTCATTTTCCCTAGCTGTAAATTTCATAAGACTCAGAGAGATTAGGTTACATTATCAAGATCACAGAGTTGAATTTTTCCTTCAATTCAACTCTGTGATCTTGATAATGTAACCTAGAACCAGGAGGAATTTGTACACAATTACAGACACAACATGTGTGTGATGACCAACTTTGATAGACTGGACTCTTCTCAACAATGCAGGGATATAAGTCAATCCCAAAAGACGCATGATGGAGAGAAAAACGTGCATCCAGAGAAAGAACTAGAAAGAACTAAATTTATATCCAGGTGGAAGCAAAATACCTGATCTTTTTCGTTCTCTTATTTGATTTTATGTCCTCTTTACCATTTTTCATTCCAGCTGGTACAATCCATCCTTATAACCTGACCATTGTATAATGTGAAAGTATTTACAGATCCTATACTTGATTATAAGACGCCATGGGGGGGAGGGGAAGGAGGGGGACAAAATGTGAAATTCAAGGAATTGTGGAATTGAATCCTGTAAACTAAAAGGAAACAAACAAATTAATAAATTAAAAACTGAATTAAAAAAAAAAGATCACAGAGTTGGTTAGTAGAGAACTAGAATTAGAACTCAGGTCTCCTGGTTTCCAGTACAGTGTTCTTGCTATTGCAGTGTTTGTGAGTCAAAAACCAGAACTTTGTTAATTAATTCAATACTCTTATTGAGCATGTTCTATAAGCTCTGTAAGTTCCTGACACCATTTTACATACTGAAGGTAATACAAAGATAAATTAGATATGGTTCCTGCTCTCAAAGGTCTTATAATTTAGTGAAAATAATGCAGTATGGGATATGGGCCAGAAGAAGAAATGTTCAGAATGTTCTTTGGAGAACATTTAGAGTAGTTTGCCCCAGCAGTAGCAAGAACTGCAAAGGTATTTCTTATTGCTTGGGATTGCTTTCGAAGAGCTGATTTCAGAAAAGGGAGAGAAGAAAGTCAGAGAGATAAAGTGCCTTGATTCCACTCATTTCAGATACTGAAATGTCAAGGGCAATATGAGAAAAACAATATTTTGGTCCGTTATGGATAATTGGGCATATATTGGTCTATTTTCATGGTGAGGGACACCTACTTTTTACTCACTCATTCTTTGATTTTCTCGTTCCCCAAGAATTTTTGTTGTTGAGTCATTTCAGTCATTTCATACTCTTCTTGACCCCATCTGGGGTTATCTTGGCAAAGATACTGGAGTGCTTTGTCATTTCCTTCTCCAGCTCATTTTACAAGTAAGGAAACTGATGCAAACAGGATTGAGTGACTTGCCCAAAGTTATGTAGTAAATCTCCTGAATCCAGACCCAGTGCTTTATCTACTGTACCCCGGAAGCTGCCCACCACAAAAATTACCTGATACAATAGAAAGCTTTGTATTTGGAGTTTGAGGGTTTCATCACTTCATGTCCCTGGGCTTTAATCTCCCCATCTGTAAAAGAGGGATGTTATATAAAATGATTGCTTGGGTCCTTTTCAGCTATAAATCTTTGATTGCTGTCATCACTGGCACAAATCCAGGCCAACCCAGCAAAGAGAGTAAAAGTTCCAAACCTGGATTTGATTCCTATTATTGCCTACCCAGTGACTTCTAGGGATAACATAGGCTATATTACATGTTTTTGAGACCTGTATTTAACTATCTGAAATAATGATTAATAATAACAACCATAATAACAATAGCAACAACATCCCCTCAAAGCCAAACCCATTTTCTATGTCATACATGGAGATGAGGGTATATTAGGGGGTCAATAACAAAGCAAAAGAATGCCAGCTAAGGACATGTTTATCTGTCATTCTGTATGCCCCGGGATGACTAGTTTCCCTGTAAATGCCTGGCAGTGATCCTGAAACACTGACCAATTGGATCTGGGTGATGCTGTTGATTTTGCTAGCAAGACTTAAAGTACAAAGAAACTGCTGCCTTGATTTTCAGAAAAAGGGTGGCATATTTTAGGCTGTCCCTACTTGAAACCATTTGACGTACAGATTGACATGAAAGACAGAAGCAAGTGTGACTACTTTGTATTTTGGTACAATAAGAAGGAAAGATAAATTGGAACCAATTACAAATACCAGAAAACTACATGCTAGAAATGTTTCAGCACAGGTAATACTGATCACTAAAACAAACAAACCATAAATGCAAATGAAATGCACTGAAAACATGATTTTTTCATTTATCCCCAATATTATATCATAACAAAATTGGAAACAAATTTTATGAGTTATTATCAAAGACTTCATATTGCTTTATATTAATGTACCCAGAGGTCCAAATCCCACAAGATATATTGCTGAATAGTTCGGGGGAAAATCAGAATAACAATTTATACCATAACATCAATATTACAAAAACAGACATAATTTAAAATTTATATGAGCTCACAAAGATTAAATGAGCATAACCAGGTAAACTATTTATACAATAACAACATTGTAAAAGTAAACTTATTTGAAATACATAAAACTTTGATCATATAATGAACATCTATAATTCTAGGGGACTGACGATAAAGCACACCATCTATTTTCTGAAAGAAAGGTGATGAAGTCAGAATACAGAAATGAAACAGTTTTTGAGCATGAACATATCTATGCATATTAATTACAAGAATTTTGTTTTCCTTACTTTTTTTTTTACTCCAGTGGGGATGGGGGATGGAAGGTAGACATACATTTCTGTTAGTTAAAAAAAAATTATTAAAGAAATCAAAACACCTTTATCTCTTAGCCTCTCTTAGAGAAAATAGGAGACAAAATATTAAAATTTGAAAAGGGGAAAAGATAATGACCCTGAGGTCAAAGAAAAGCTTCCCTTAATACACAACATAAATTATCAAGAAACCCATATATCTTTGCTGAAAACTGAGCCATTACTGATCAATTAGTTATTGTTTCCATGTTCCTTTGATTATTTAAAGACACTTAAGGGGAGTGAAAGAACTACTTTTCTGATTTCAGGGAATTGTACTTTTTCATTGTTCCCTGTCCAACTTGGAAAGTCCCTAATCTTTCAGGTTACCTAATGGTATATTATTTCCTTTTAATTAATTTGTGTTATTTGATTTTTAATGTATAAAAAAATTGTTTACCTCTGTATTTGGGATCCAGGCCTAAGCTGAGAAGGTATTGTCCCAGCTTTTTGAATTGGCATGCATTGCTTAATAAATTGATATTCTCAGAAGACCAAATTCTTGTTTCCTCAGTCATTTCATCTTTCAGCCACCACATAGCCTAAACTCCAACATCATTTCTCCTAAAAAGAGCTAAATTCAGCTTCCAAAATATAGAAGGGGTCAAACTGAACATATTGGTCACTATATGGTTAACATCATGCTATATGAACCCACCAAAATATAATAAACAGCTTTTTCATTCTGTGTACTTTATCTTCAGGGGTATCAAAATGCCATTTGGACTCATATAAAATCTTCAACATATACTTAAGAAAGACACAGACAAAACGTTATATTCAGAGTTCACATTGAATCAACAGATGACAGTGATCCCTGCAAATATCCTTGTCTCCTGGAAGAAAGACAAATTGAGTGTAAATGTATCAAGGACAAAGTCATGGCTAAATATTTTAAGAGACCTACTGGCATCCTAATAACAAACTCGATGTGAAGAACATATTGAAAACAATTAACACATAGTGACATTCATTTTATAAACTTATGGTACTTTAAAAGGTACCATAATGTATTGGGAAAGTATTCTGATAACTTTCCCCTCCACCCAATTTCAACCAGTAGTGTGAGTAGTATCAGAAAAGGGTGTTAGGATGGGACTAATTTGGGGTTGGCAGTCAGAGAATGGGTTTTTCAGAGACTCCTTCTTTCCCTTGGAAATTCACATTACTTTCAGAAGGAAGAAGTTGCCCAAAACATCTATGTTGTAGTAAGGTAGGATGAGAAGAAAGGGTGGTGGGGAGGATGGCTGTGGCAAAATAAAGGAATACCACACAAGATGATGTATAGTGGGGACACTGTGTGCTATAAGACTGCCATTAGAACTGTGAAAAGCCGGGAAAGAATATTTAAATCCTGGTCATTTAGGCTTGAGGGATACCACTGTTTGAATTAGAATTAGAGGCAACTATGTGATTCAGCAGATAGAGTGATGGGTCTATAGTAAAGTAGACCTGTGTTCAAAACTAACCTTAGATGTTTACTAGCTATATGACCCTAGAGAAGTTACCAGACCTCTGTTTTTCTGATCTATAAAATAAGGATAATAATAGAACTTACCTCCCAGGGTTTCTGTGAGTATAAAATGAGTTGTTTGTGAAGTTTCATGAAGTTTTGTAAACCTTTAAGTGATATATAAATGCTATTATTCTTGTTATTATCATGTTGCCTTATGAAATACTCAAAATCTCTAAACTACATGGAGTGAAAAACTTACAAAACATAGAGCCCTTGTAAAGATCTAGAGATCATGTGGGAAAAGTGTGGGGCACATTATCATCCCTGTTGTCATACTTGTTTTTGGAGTTTCATAGAAAATGCCTTAGGAGATCCAGTAGAGGATCAGTTTATATACTAATATTTTTATTCAAATAATAAAGCAATTGTTTCCACATGTGCTGTGGTCCATAGAACATTACATATAAAAGAATGTTAGCATGGAAGTCACTTGTCCCATAACTATTTTATATGGATATTATCAAAAAGATGAGGAGAAAGATGATAATGGTAATAATAGTAATCCATTTATTTATATTTTTAAGGTTCACAGAGCATATTAACCACAATACACAAGGAAACATATTTTTGCCTTCCCTCTGGGATTATATTCTATCTACACTGTAAACATCTTTTACTTACATAGCTGTTGGAATGTTGCATCTCTCAGGAGAATGTGAGTTACTTGAGGGTAGCAACCATGTTTTTACCATTCTTTATATCCCTTGCTTAGTACAGTACCTGGCACAAAGTAAAGGATTAATAAATATTTGCCACCTGAATGAGATATGAAGAAATGAAGAGGGAAAGTGAATCTCTTTAAAATTATTCTTTGGCCAAAAGGGAGGTGATTCCTTAACAGATGTAATCACTGGTTAGACATGAGCAAAGATAGCTTAGTGGACAGAATCTTGAGTTTGGAATCAGAGGACCTGCCATTAAATTCCAGCTTATCCATTAACTACATGTGAGACCTTGAACGAATCATTTAATTTCTCTGGGTCTCCTTCAGTTTTTAATTTATAAATGAGGGTGTTAGACTGGATTACCTCTGAGATCATTCCTACCTCTATTATTATATGACACTAGGGACATTGGACTTCAAATCTTCCAACCTGGGTTTGTGTTCTGTCTCATCCACTTATTATTTGTGTAGAACTTTGGGTAAGTCACTTAATCTGAGTCGCAAATTCCTCACCTATATATAGTAATCACCACCCTCAGAGTTTCTGTGATACTCCTGTGGTGCAGCTTGCACATGGGTAACCCTTTGTAAAGTCCATTGCAAGTTCAATGGTATTTGGCTGGAGGTATTGTTTTACTTTTATTAACCATTACTGGGAGCTTTGCCCTTCCTGAGAATAAATTTCAAGTAGCAAGTGATTTAAACTGAAATAAATCTTATGCTTAAAAACACTGTATAGCATTTATTATTAGAGGGAGCATAGCATAATAAGAAAATTACCAGTTTAGGAGTCAATAAGACAGAGTTCTATTCGTAACTTCACACTTCACTTCTCTGAGACTCAGTTTCCTAAACTGTAAAGCACTTCCACTTATTAGTTCTGTGACCCAACAAGCTACTCAACCTCAGAACTTTAGTTTCTTTATTTGTAAAATGAGGGGATTAGCCTAAATCATCTCTCTGAATAGATTATCATATGATTTTCCCTCCATCCCAGGGTTGGTGTAAGGATGAAATAAGATAACGAATATTATCGGGCTTTGAGAAGTATTCAATAATCTAGACCCATTTGTAAACTATTGTAATCACGCACAAGTGAATGGACCTACAAAATGTCTTAGAATAGATAACTGAATGTCATTGCCATTGCTAGGTAATGCAGTATGAATTAAAATATGATCCCCTGAGGTGTTCTGCACTGCATTGCTGTCCTGACCTTCCTTGCCATAGCCTCCTCTGCCAAAATATGGCCCCCTGAGGTCTTCTGCCAAGTCATAATGATAATGCTTGTTAGTGTCTCAGCTCAAATGCAGTTTATAACTTCAAGGTTAAAGGTATGAAAACTGCTGAACCTCTTGCCACTTAAATAAGCACTTGTTAACAAAGGTGTATGAAAGCCAAAGAAACATTATCACAGATTTTTGGGGTAATAAGCTACCTAACGATAGAGCTCTCTCTCTCTCTCTCTCTCTCTCTCTCTCTCTCTCTCTCTCTCTCTCTCTCTCTCTC
>NW_027185616.1:6846032-6850376 GCF_028583685.1 Petaurus breviceps papuanus | reverse complement strand
CTCTCTCTCTCTCTCTCTCTCTCTCTCTCTCTCTCTCTCTCTCTCTCCTTTTTCTTACACACACACAAATTGTCAATTAATGGTTAGAGAAACTCTTTTGCAAGGATAAAGCAGGAGAAGAGATCTCTGATATGCTCCAAAGTTAATGGAATGGAAAATCAGCACAACAGTGGAAAAACAGAATTTGAATGGCCTATAAAACCCTTGGATGGCTCTATATTTACTTCAGTTCCATTTGTAGGAACCTTTGGACCACTAAGATAATTTAAAATATCTGGTCTTAGGACTTTTAAAAAAGATATTTAGGACATATATAATTTCCCTTGAATTGCTTTGAATTTATTTTATATGAGGCTATATGGTACAGTGAAGAAAGTACTGGACAAGGAGTCAAGAAATTCTGAATTAGAACCCTACTTCAGACATTTATTTACAATGTGGCCCAATGTACTTAACCTTGTTCAGACTCTTAACTAATCTATAAAATGTAGGTAATAATATAATCTGTGTCAGAGATGGCAGACATGCTTCCCACTGGTTACATGCAGTCCATTACACTTCAAAGGGTGGAAGTAGATTAAAATATAATTGGGAAATAGTTAAGGGAATAAATAAACATACAATAGAATATTTTAATATGTGGTTTTCTAAGTCAATATGCAGCCCACAAGGATCCTTATGAATAGTTTAGTAGCTCCGTTTCTATTTGAATCTGACACCAAGTGTCAATGGCCTATGTCATGGAGTTGTGATGAGGCTTAATCAATCCACAGGCATTTGTTAAGCTCCTGCTATCTTTTAGTCGCTGTGCTAGGCATTGGGGATATAAAGACAAAAAATGAAATCATCCCTGCTTTCAGAGAACTTTCAATTAATCAAATGAGATAATGTATATGTGTATGTATATGTGTGTATAAAGGCACACAATATTGTACATGTATATGTGCGTATGCATGCATGTATGAATGTATGTATATACATATGTGTGTGAAACCCTTTCTAAATTTCCAAGTACTATATAAGTATTTGCTATTATTTGTGGGCAGAATGTTGAACTTGAAGTCAGGAGAATCTAGGTACAAAACCTTCCTTAGAAGAAAACTTGCTGTGTGACCTGTGATAACTCATTTACATTTTTGAGACTCGGTTTTGTCAGCTGTAAAGTGGAGCTAATAATCACATAGTGCAAGAGTTTGTAGAGACCTCAGACATGACCTCAACTATCTTCTTGTTTTACAGATAATAAAATTGAGGCTCAAGGAGGTTTAAAGTCTTCTCCAAGTTTACACAGATAGTAAGAGTTAGAGGTAGAATCTGATCTCAAGTCCTTTGAAGTCAGAGTCAGTATTCTTTCTACTGATTTTTCACAGCCTCCTTGGAGTACTAGCAAAGATGAAATGAAAAGGATAGCTAGGTGGTACAATGTTTATATCACTGGACCTGGAGTCAGAGAGATCAAATTTTGACACTAGCTGTGTGATCTCAGGTAAGTCACTTAATCTCTGTCTACATAGTTTCTTCAGTTGTAAATGGCATGATAATAACACCTAAGTCCCAGAACTGTTGTGGAAATCAAATGAGTTAATATTTCTAAAACACAGCAGAAGGATGAGCATATAGTAGGTGCTTATTCCCTCCCCCTGCCAAAGTACTTCATAAACTTTAAAGCTCTCTCTGTATTTTAGCCATCATTATTAGGCCTAAATAGGAACACCTCTAAAAGCCTTTCTAAATCTAGAATTCTTTGTGGTTATGAGATAAAAAGGATGTCAGTGCAGATAGATAGACCTAGCTCCCTATTTAGTTTTATATTATTTATATTTTTACAAAAATTACTTAATATGTTTATATATATGTATATACATACATACATACACACATATTTGATTTTTATATTCTTCTCATGCTATTGTTTGAGAACTGTGGAAGCCTGTGATCTCCAAAGAACTGGTTGAGGTTCTGTCAAATGGCAGTGGAGAAACCCACAGTAGTCAAGAGTATGACCTGTGTAGGATATGTGGCTGAATGTGTGACATCAAATGAATGTAGGACTGGGGAAAAAGAAAGATGGGCTGCTCCCATATGGCTAACCAACACATAGTCATTCTGTTCTGAGAGCATCCACACATTATCAAGAGATCCAGTGGGCAAATTTTACCATTTTTAGTGGACTTCCTCTGGATAAACTGCATGGCATTTGGATGACAATTACACATAATACATAGCCCTGAATGTTTAGTAATTTGCATCACTGAAGGGTGTACTGCATCAAGGAAATAACAGCCTTATCATAGTGCTGAACTACCAAAGAAACTCTTTCTATGGCCCTGCGCAATATGCCAACTTCCATTACAAAAAAGAACTTGATTTTTGCACCAATGCCAACCTCGGTGAGCCAATGTCATAAAGAATAAGTGTATATTTAGGATTTTCAGAGGTGATAATGAGAAACTGTTAATGATCATTTAAAACAATTAGACTTGGAACTTGCACAATTAGTGCTACTGTTGAATCTTGATAACACTAGAAAGATAAATTAAGCTCAGCAAGAGAAAACCTGCCAAGATACATCCTATAATGGAACTAAATTTCAAAACATTTTTTTAAGATTCATGAATTAAAGCTAGTTGAATTATGAAGCAATGATCAACATCCATTTTGTTTCTCACAATATTCAGATATGAAAGGCAAACATTCTGAGAAAGAAACAAGCATACAGTCCAATTAAGAGTTGGAAAAGAAATATGAGATGGGACATCTTTTTTTAGAGTAGAAAGAATGGAAATTACTGAAAATAAATATGAATCTTTTTGTGAGTATACAAATCATTCTGGGCATGACAAAATAATCTGTAATCTAGAGATTCTTGGATGTATCGAAAACAAAGAGATATTCTGAGCACAAAGACTACTAAATCAGCATCTGAATCCACTGAGGACTACTCACAGGGATGGTATAACTCCTTGTCCTCTAAAGCAGAGATTCTTAACCTGGGTATGTATGAATAGAATTCAGAGGGTCTATAACTTCGATGGAAAATGCATTTTATTTCAATGTAATTGGTTTCCTTGGCAATTTTGTGTATTTTATTTTCTTTACTTAAAGACATTGTGCTCAGAAGGAGGTGATTGGCTTCACCAGATTGACAAAGGGGTCCATGACACACAGAAAAAGGTTAAAATGTAATAGGATTCTTGACTTGTGGGCAAAGACATAAGTACAAAGTCACCTTTGAATGAATCTAGATTAGCAACATGATGTAAAGGAAAGAATACTGATCTAAGCATCAGAAGACTTGGGTTTAAGTTTTAACTTTATCACTTACTGTTGCATCTTGGGTAAATTACTTAACTGTTTTGAGCCTTGAGAAGTCTCATCTGTAAGATCATCATTATGCTGCCCATGTCACAAAGTTGTTTCAGTGATGGAATTAAACAATCTATGTAATGTGCATTGTAACTATTGGGTGCTATAGAAATGTCCTTGAAAAAAACATTTATAATTCATTTCTCAGTTTCTTCTCTTCTCACTCTCTTCTTCAACCCCTTCCAACCTGATTTCTGACTTCATTATTCAACTGAAACTGTTTTCTTCAAAGTTACCAGTGGTCTAATAATGAAAGCAAATAGTGTCTTTTCAATCCTTGTTTAACCTTAACTCTGTTGCATTTGACACTGTCAGCCACACTCTCTTCCTGGATACTCTCTCCTTTCTCAGTTTTCAGGACACTGCTCTCTTCTGTTTCTACTCCTACCTACACAATTGTTCCTTCTCATTCTCCTTCCACGATTCATCATAACTGTATGTGTCCCTGACGAATTTGCCCTGGGACATCTCTTTTCTCTTTCCATTCTCTTTCTTGGTACCTTCATCAGCTTCCTTGGGTTCATTTATTATCTTTATGCAGATGACTCCAAGATCTATATATCTAGTTCCAGTCACTCCTTGATCATCTAGTATTTATTACCCATCTGAAAAGAGTATTTATTATCCATCTGAAAAGGAATGTTCTAGAAGCAAGTCAAATTAAATATGTCCAAAACCCAGCTTATTATCTTCTCCCTAAATCTCCCAAATTTTCATATTACTAACAAAGGTTCCATAATTTTACTAGTCACTCAAGTTGGACATGTTATTTTCCTCCTTTGACCCCAACTCTCTAAGTAGCTGCCAATTATTGTTATTCCTATCTCTACAATGTCACTTGCATTGATCTCTTCTTTCCTTTCATGTGGCCATCATCCTAGTCAAGGCTCATATGACTTCTTGCCTGGACTACAGCAATAGCTTTTTATTTCACCTCCTAATCTAAATTTTCTCCCAACTCTAATTCAGCCTCCATTC
>NW_027185616.1:6832825-6845632 GCF_028583685.1 Petaurus breviceps papuanus | reverse complement strand
TTCTTTCTTTCTTTCTTTCTTTCTTTCTTTCTTTCTTTCTTTCTTTCATAAAACCTTAAACCCATTTCACTATAAAGCTCAAACATTGGGCCAAAATAGGTCCATGCCTAAGATCCACTTAATGACTGTATTTTGGTCCCTCCTGCCTTATAATGAATGTCAATGACAACTGTTTCTCTTTAGAACAGTAAGCCTGAGGGTCCTCCCATCCCAGCTAGATTTCTTTGAGGACAGCTCAAATACCACTTTTTTTCATGAAGTTCTTGCCTATCCTTCTGGTATAGAACCTCTTAGTGCAAAACCAATAAATACTACCCTGTATTCATTTTGCATATACTTTTCCCATATTTATATGTGTATATGCTGTCTCTCTCATTAGAATATCAATTTCTGGAGAACAAAAACTGCTTCACTTTCAGATTAATATCCCCCAGAATTAGCAAAATGTGTGGTGCATAGTAAATATTTAATAGATGTTTATTGTTTGGTTTTCGTGTGTGTGTGTGTGTGTGTGTGTGTGTGTGTGTGTGTGGCTTGTTTCTCTCTTGACCTGTAATTTCATCTGTTTGGGAAACTCCAGTCATGAAAACTCTCTTCATCATCACTGCCTGGCAACATGTCTATAACTTAGAGTAGTCAGGGGACCCTAGAAGTGAAAGGCCTTGCATATGGTCATACATTTAGTATGTGTCAGAGGAAGACCTTGAACAGAGATGTCAGGATCATATGATTCTACATTTTGAGGTACACAGGGACCTTAGAAATCATCTAGTCAAATGAATTTATTATTGACTGCAAGGCTGGCCCATTCTCGTTACCTCTTTTTGGAGTCATCATTCTATTGCTACTATTGTTAATCTTAATGCTGCCATTAACCATTGTGTGTCTTCAGGCAAGTTATTTCCTCGGCTATTAGTTTTCTCATCTTTAAAATGAGTTGGTTGGATACAAGGATTCTTAATGTTCTTTTCAGCTCTTAAATTCTATTTATCACTCTGTGCTAGCTCTTAAATTCTATGTATCACTCTGTGTCACTGAAGCATATGACCTCCAGGTAACAAGCAGATGTTTAAGGAGATAATACTTACCATAACAATTGTCAAGGGGTCTTTGAGATACACAAATTTGACTCATCTTGTATTTTAGAATTTTTCATGAAAACTTAGCAATTTCTGTGGGTTTTTCGTAAGATTTTAGTGGAGGATGTAAAAAATTAATGAACATCCCCAAAGGAACCCAAAGGATCTTTTCAAACCCCTCCTTCTCTCCCATTACTAGCCCTGTCTCACACACCTACTCATTCCCTTTCCTATAGTTGCCTCAGATTGAAGGTGGGCTCTGTAGGAAAAGACAGAAGAGAAAAGAGAAAATGAGCATCATAGAAACAGGTGGATCAAGTTTTGCTTGATAGTGACAGACTCTTCACCAATGGGATCAGCCATCCCACAGAGGAATTAGTGATGTTCTTGTTCTTTATCTTAAGTCTTGTTCTTTACATGAGTCATGCAATACCACTCACCTGTGGAGTTTTAGCCTCATTAACAACACTTCTACTTTGCCCTTAAAACAATCCCTAACTCCAGAGGGGCTGGGAGAAGCCATTGCTAGAATCTAGTCTCAGTGTCACAGTTTAGGTATATTTAGTTTGAGATGCATTAGAAAACTTTCAAAATTGGTTGGTTAGAGCAATCCATTCTGGGCTTGGAGCAAAACCTTAAGACAGAGTGTGTGTTTGAAATGAGTCTCACCTCTTGTAACTTCTTTTGGAGTTAGTTAACATTGGTTGTGTCTAAAAGACTGCTGGGCACAGAGAAAAAAATAACAGGTTGAATCCCACTAAGAGACATTATCTAGACTATATCCTACTCCTGGAATTTAGGTTACATTCAGTTTTGTTGAGAAGTGAGCATTGCCTAGGTCTGGGCAACAGATTTATTCATCTGCTCAATTTGTTGTTCCTTTGGCAATGGTTATAATGAAATTTGGTTTGTGGCTTCTGCAGGCAGTTAGAGATGAATGTTGGTACATCTTGTGGGTAATGGGGAGCAGGCATCTCATATTGCCAGCTCTACCTCAGTGGTGCCAAATGCAAAGAGAATGGGGAGGGACATTAAATCACAGTTAAAGTTCCCTGTGTATCACATACCTGTGATGTTTAAAAAGTTTGATACATGATTTCTGGGTAGTCATTTTATAAATAATGTTGGATTTTTAATAAAAGAGGTCAATGGCCCTCTTTAATACCAAAGACCCTTATGGCAATGTGTAAATAAAGTGAATTTTAGTGTGTGTAAGATGGATTTTTGTTATTCTTTCTTACAGATTAGTTTCCCAGGATCCATGGCCATAATAATCTCTATTTCCCAGGCTCATCATTCAAAACACCTCCACCATATTTGCACAGCATTATATAATGATAAATAACAGAAACATTTGTACTTAAATTGTAAATATCCACTGCAACTGAGCAGTGAGATATAATGGTAAGATAATGTAAACTTGTGAGGCTATTACTGGCAATATGCCTTTTCTTATCTGTTGCCCTACAAAGCGTGTGAGCACTGGTTGGTGAATGGGGTACCCTTAGGGTTGAATGCACAAGTTTCCTGCTTATTGGTGCTTATTCTAATAACACGCTCTTGTAACTTCTTTCGTAGTGGCTTATTGGAAACACTGTTGAAGTCCTCTGGATTTGAGTCCTGGTACTGTCACTGAGAGAGAGACAGTATGATTTACTGGAAAGAGTACCAGATTAAGAGTCCATAGATGTCAGTTTGAATCTTATCTCAACAATATTCTTACTATCTGCAAGACCTTAAGGCAAATCACTTCAACTTTCTGGGCCTCAGTCATCATATTTATAAAATGAGAGGGTTGGATTAGAATCCATGACTTGCTTAAAAAAATTAATGATTATCTTACTGTAATTTGCAAGTCTGTGTACTTTATTTTATATTTGTAAAAACCTTCTTCAGAAAGTCTACCTTCACCTGACTGCCAAAGCTATCTATGGTACAAAGAAGAGAATCCCTGGCTTGATTAATCTCTACTGTGCCTTCTACCTCTAAAGTTTGTGCATTTTGGGGGTGTTACACAAATTATTCAAATTCTGCAAATCTCAGCTTCCTCCTCTTTAATATGTGGATAAAAATACTTGTACTACCTACTTCCCAGAATTGTTTTAAGGATTAAATGAGATTTTACACAAACATATACAGTCTCCCTCTCTCTCCAGGATTTTCTGGGCGTCCCCAGTTCTAACATGGAGATACCCTTCAGGGGTCTTTTGAATACCTCATTTTGCACCTGCTACCCTGCCTGGTTTTACTGCCACTGAACAAGATTCCCCTCCCAGGATAAGCTGATCATTTCTGTTCTCATCGCCATGCAACTGAATCAAACCTTGATTGACTTTACTTTCTTCAGCCTCCTCTGAAGGATAGAGTATCAAACTTTTCCTAAAGCTTTCTTATATAGAAGGCAGAAAGTGAACTCCTACAATGTAATGGCAAGCAAAATTGTTCTTAGCTCCTTGTTGAAATACTTAGCTCCTTGTTTCAGTTCTTCCAGTGTCTTTGAACCCTGACTATGATTATATCAAGTCTGTTAGGAACAGAACCTGTGAAGCCCATAGTGGGAGGAACTTGTCAAAAGACCATATAAATGCAGGAGCACAAGCTGGAACCAAGCAGAACAGGGAATAAGGAGGGCTGTGGCGTTGGCACTTTGTCTGTGTTGATGTCATTTTGTCAGACCTGTCTGCTGATAGAGTATGTTGCTGCTGTTACAGAAGCTCTGGGACCTTACTGCTGGTTCAGAAAACTGAAAGAGGACTTGCTTGTTGTCTGTTTACAGCAGTCCTGAAGTTTTGCTGATGTTTTCAGAGGTTCTGGGGCTTTGCTGATGATTTGTATTGATTTCTCAGTGACCCTGTCTACTGGTCTGTGTTGATTTCACAGGCAGAAAGTGAATTGAAGGTAGTGCCAGAATTGTGTAAGAATATTATTTGAACTCTGCTAAGTTTGATGTGTGGAACTGAACCAGGAGCTGGACCAGGAGCTGGGAGCTGCCTACCTGTGAATCCAGGTGACAGTTGGGTGAATTCAGACAAGAACTGGGAGCATGGAAGAGGAACCATGGAGTTTGGTAGTTAGCCTCAAGTCAAGATGAAATGACTTTTCCTTGGGTACTTACTGCTAATTGATAAGATCATGATATACTGTGACCTAGGGGTGGGAGAACTTTGTACTTTATATTTTGTACTCCTTAAGGATGATTGCTCCTTAAGGATGATTGAGTTGAGGATGATTGGAAGCCAGTCTCCAATCAAGATGACAGAATACTTTAGGTGGATAGTTTATATTGATTGGTTCACATTGTGACTAACTGAATGATATCTTTTGTTTGAGAATATGTGTCCAATTTACTAGTAAGTTGCTATGTGATATCATTGTGAATGTTGAACTTTGGTTTCCGTAAATGTTTTGCTTTAGCTTATTGCTGAATAAATAGAGAGTTCTCCATACTATGTCATCAGAAACTTAAAGCTATTCACAGCAGCAGTCCTCAGAAGAGCTACTTGTTTTTGGCTTTATATAAGATCACTTCACTTTGCATCTGCTGCCCAGTCTGGTTTCTACTCCATGGAACAAGGTGCTGCTTGGTCAGGTACTCCCTAGTGTTTCATTCTTCTCACCCTTTCCCAATTCTTTTGGTGTGTTATCTCCTTTAGATTGTAAACTCATTAAGGGTAGGGACTGTCTTTTATTATTATTATTAAATTTGTCCCTGGAACTTAGAACAGGGCTTGACACATCAAAAATTCTTGTTTATTGTATTGGATGCCCAATCTGTTTATCACTGAATCCATTATACCCCCTACCATGGGGATGGGGATAACCTTCTTTGATTGTGTGCCTGTATTCTTAAAACTGACAAGCCAGAGGTGATCCTCTCAGATTTGAGCCACGACTACCTTGGAGCCATGAAGACAGGTGGAATGGTTCAGTCAGCTACCTGGCAGGAAGTGCTGAGAAGCCAGGGCACCTTGGACTCAAGCCTGAAGGGGATTTTGGACTCAGAACTCAAACTGTGCTGTATGAGAACTGAGCTAAGTTATGAACATTTCTCTCCCCCAAGACTGAAGTGGCGCAGGGAAGGAGAAAGATTCTGCCTCCCTTGTTTTGGGGAAGTAAGTATATTTCCTTTTGAAGTAAAGGTTGCTTTGTAAACACTTTATAAACATGCATGTATATATACAAAAGATACATATATACTGAATACATACATATACATATATGTATATATACATTCATGTGTATATACATATATGTCAACTAAATCATTAAAAAAATTTATTGAGTGCTAACCATATTCTAGGCACTGGAAATATAAAAACAAGTTGAAAGACAACAGTCACCACCTTCATGGAGCTTATATTATAGTGAGGGGAGAAGACACATAAAAGGAACCTGAATAAAAGTGTTGGGGAGATAAAAACATGGGGAAATGTCTTAGAGAAAGTCTGGAGGCTTTTCAGTGTGCATGCCAATCAATCAACAAGCATTAAACACTTATTAAACTCTTGTGATGTAACTAGTTTCATGTTAGAAACTGTAGCTGTAAAGGCATAGATTGTGAGCTTCTGGAAGGTAAGGACTGTCTTTTACCTTTTTTGTATTGTCAGCACTTAGCACAATTGCATTTATCCTTTGTTTTCAAAGAGGGCCACAAAATCAGGGAAATGATGACATGCCTTGCAGTTGATTTAGATTTGAGTGAGGGAGGGCTGTGCAAGGTCACCAGCCTCACCTTCTCCTCCAGAGTCTTCTGGATCCAGTGACCAGACATTCATCAGAATGGCTGGAGATGACCCAGGATGCAATGGGAGACCTGGCCCTTTTAGGCTAAAACCTTTTCACATCCTCACTTAATGAATATTTGTTGAGCAACTCTAAAGCCAAGCACGAGCAGCTTTCCAGAAGACTGCTACTTTCAACAGCTTTCAAGGTTCTGATTACACAGTATCATGAACTCTCTATTTATTCAGTAACAAACTAAGGCAAAAAATTCACAGAAATTAAAATACAGAATTCACAATGTTATAGCTTAACAATTTATCACTAAAGTGACCACATAGTTTTCACCAAAGTGGTTACATAATTTTAAGGAAAAGATAACATTCATTTAGCAGTGCAATCATATAGTAAGTCCTTAATTCAACCATCCTTAAGGAAGCAAGCCTCTTTAATTGACATAAAGTACAAAGGTCAAAATCCTCCACCCGTAGGTCACATTGTCTTAATATCTTCAATCAAAAAGTCCTCTTTTTTTTTTAATTTGAAAAGTCCTTAACTCAATCATCTAAATATTAAGGTCAGAGATCTCCACCCCTAGGCCATAGTAAGTCACGATTTTCTCAGTTTGCATTAAATACCCAAGTAGAAGTCTTTTCTTCTTGACTCAAGGCAGGCTCTCAGCTTCCATGGTTCCTCTTTCATGGTCTCAGCTCTTGCTCAAATCTATCCAACTGCCACCTGGGTTTAAAGGCAGTTAGCTCTCAGTTCTTTGTCCAGTTCCTTGTGTAGTTCCTGTTCCATATTGAAGCTCACAGTGTCTGGTTGACCTCAATTCTTTCACAGTTTCTGTTCCTGAATAGACAAAGCTTAACAAAGCCACAATGCCATTCATACATATTGCCAGCATCCTCATCAGTTCACTTTCTGCCTGTGAAATCAACATAGACACAACAACAAGGTTGAAAGAATCAACACAAATCATCAGTATAGTCTCTGGACCTCTGAAAATGTCAGGAAGACCCTCCTCCAGGATTTCTGTAAACATACAGCAAGAAAATTCTCTTTCAGAGCTTCTGAAGCAGCAGAAAGGTCCCAGGGCTTCTGTGACAACGGCACTATTCTTATCAGTAGACGAATATGACTAAGTAACATCAACACAGAAAGTACCAACACCATGGCCATGCCTCCTCCCACTTCTCCTCTCTTCTCATTTCTCAGTTCTTCTCAGTTCTCAGTTCAGTTCTCAGTTCGCTTCTCTCTCTCCAGCAGTAGCAGCCCAACCTCCAGATGCTTGCTCCCAGCAGTTCTGTCTCTCTATCTTGGGCTTTTCTTTATATGTTATTGTCTCCTCCCTGAACTTCCCCTTTCTGTTCATCCCACTGTGGGATTCACTAGTTCTGGGTCTTGAAACTAAATGCTAAAGTACCTGTTAGCTTCACAACACAAGGGGCAGGGATGATCTTCAAATTCCTATTACCATTACACTGACTGAGTTATTTCCTCCCCCTAAGAACATATATTCTACCAGAGGAAATAACAGTATCTTAATAGTTAGAAAATATATAACATATAAATATATGCTTATTTTATAGGGGAGGGACTAGCAATATTAGAGACTGGGAAAGGGTGCTTAAATTACCTTTTGATTCTTTTCTTTTTTTAATCAAATGTTTTATTAACTTCTAGTTTACATCATTCATATACGTAAGATTTTGAGTTACAAATTTTCTCCCCGATTTTCCCCGACCCACCACCCCTAAATAGCAATCCCACTGGATATCCCCTCCACCAATCTGCTCTCTCCCATATCCTCTCCCATACCCCCTCCAACTTTCCAGTAGGGCAGGGTGGATCTCTATGACCCAGTGCCTGTATATCTTATTTCCCAGTAACATGTAAAACAATATTGATAATATTATATATATATATATATATATGTGTATATATATATATATATATATATATATACATACATACACACACACATTTTATTTTAAAACTTTGAATTCCAGATTCATTCCCTTCCTCCCTTTTCACCCACCCTTACTGGGAAGATAGGCAATTCAGTACAGGTTATACATGTATAGACATGAAAAACATTTCCATAATGGATATATTATTAAAGAATAACTATATTTCCCTTCCTCCTATCCCACCTCCCAATTGTTCTATTCTGCACTTTGATCCTGTCCCTTCTCAAAAGTGGGTGCTTCCAACTTCCCTCCCCTCCAACCTGCCCTCCCTTCCATCATCCCCCCACTCTTCCCCTTCCCCCTTTTTCTCCTGTAGGGTAAGATACCCTATTTAGTGTGTATGTCATGCCCTGCCTAAGCCATATTCATTGAGAATAAGGTTGACCCATTCTCTTTTGCCTTCCTGTTTTTCCCCTCCATTGTAACAATTTTTCCTTACCTCTTCTATATGAGATAGTTTACCCCATTCTGTCTCTCCCCATCTCCTCTCATTATATTCCTCCCTCACCTCTTAATTTCACCTTTTAAGTATCATCCCTTCCCAATATCCCAATATCCCAAGGTCCTGTGCCTTCTATCTATATATACCTATACGCATATATACACACTTTCACATATGTATGCATACGCCCATATACCTTCCTATATAGACATATGTGTGTGTGTGTGGTGTGTGTGTGTACACACACACACACACACACACACATTTCTATTCTCTTAAATTATTCTCATACTGCAAAAAGTTTCATAAGTTAAAACTATTGTTTTTCCATGTAGGAATGTAAATAGCTCAACTTTGATAAGTTCCTTATGATTTCTTTTCCCTGTTTACCTTCTCATGCTTCTCTTGCTTCTTGTATCAAGTGTCAAATTTTCTGTTCAACTCTGGTTTTTTCATCAAGAATGCTTGAAAGTCCTCTATTCCACTGAATGACCATATTTTCCCCTGAAATATGATACTCGGTTTTGCTGGGTCCATGATTCTTGGTTATAATCCCAGCTCCTTTGACCTCCAGAATATCATCTTCCAAGCCATTTGATTCCTCAGTGTAGAGGCTCCCAGATCCTGTTTTATCCTGATATCAAATTGTTTCTTCCTGGATGCTTGTAATATTTTCTCCTTGATCTGGGAATTCTGGAACCTGGCTATAATATTCCTAAGAGTTTTCTTTTTGGGATCTTTTTCAGGAGGTGACTGGTGGATTCTTTCAACCTCTATTTTGCCCTCTGGTTTTAAAACATCAAGGCAATTTTCCTTGAGAACTTCTTGAACAATGATTTCTAGGTTCTTTTTTTGATCGTGGCTCTCAGGTAGTCCAATTATTTTTAAATTATCTCTCCTGCATCTATTTTCCAAGTCAGTGCTTTACCCAATGAGATATTTCACATTGCCTTCTATTTTTTCATTTGTTTGGATGTGTTTAATAGTATCTTGATTTCTCAAGAAGTCACTAGCTTCCATTTGCTCCAACCTAATTCTGAATGAATGATTCTCTTCAGTGAGCTTTTGAGATTCTTTTTCCATCTGGAAAATTTGACTTTTTAAGGCATTATTCTCCTCATTGCCTTTTTGAGCCTCTTTTGCCATTTTAGTTAGTCTATTTTTTAAGGTGTTATTTTCTTCAGTCAGGTTTTTGACTCTCATTTCATAATTTTCTTGCATCATGCTCATTTCTCTTCCTAATTTTTCCTCCACTTCTCTTATTTCATTTTAAAAATCCTTCTTAAGGTCCACTATGGCCTGTAACCAGCTCATATTTTTCTTGGAAGCTTTTAGTGCAGGGGTTCTGACTTCACTGTCTACCTCCTGTTCCATGCTTTCATCCTTTTTGTTCCCAAAATAGGAGTCTAATATTTGATTTCTCTGCTTGGTTTGCTTCCTTTGCCTGCTCATGTTGCCACTCAATTACTTGACTTTTGGGCTTTTTGCCATAGTAGGACTCTGCCACCAGACAGGGGAGTTTTGTTCCAAACTCTGGGGTTTTCTGAGCTACCAAATGTATTAGTTGGTTGCCCTCTCTGAAGCTTCCACAAGCTCTGGAAAGCTGGTCACTCATCCCAGGACCTCCATCCTAGACTGCAATCCAAATCCAAGCATGTTAAAGAAAGAGCGATACCCCTCAGACCGGTCACTTGGTACCCCTACAATATGCAGGCCAGGAGCTGAAGCTGCCACATGATGGTGGTTTCACAGCTGTGGTACCTCAGCTGCTTCTTGCCCCTGGAGCAAAGTCCAACACACTCCCAAACAACTGTATCCCAAAGTCCACACTGCAGTTACCTCTCATTTTGTTCTTAGCATATATGGGTTGATAACTCTGGAAACTGCCTCCGCTGCTGGTGATACAAAGTCCCTCCAGCCAGATTCTTGTCAGGCTGATCCTTGGGCTAAGACCTCTGGCTTGAGCAGGGCTGGGGTCGGCTCCCAGAGCGTTGCACTGGCCACTTGCTGCCATTTTGCTGGGCTGTTCTCAGTGGAAGGTTAGCTTCTCTTTGTCATTTTGTGAGTTCTGTAGCTCCAAAGTTTGTCTAGATTAATTTTTTACATGAATTGGAGGGGGTGGGAGGTGGAGTCGTGGGGAGGTCCTATTTCTACTCGGCCATCTTGACTCGACCCCCTTGAATTAAGTTTTGAAAGAAATTAGGGATTCTAAGAGGATAAAATGAAGTGAGGCAAGGGGGATGGCCCATACAAAGTCTAGAGACAAGACATATAATGTAATCTGTGAGGGATAGCTAGGAGTTTAGATCATCCAAGCATAAGACTTTGGGGAAAATATGTTATGTAAATAAGGTGTGGGTGTACTTGATAAGGTATACTGTTTATTTTGTTTCCATATTCATTTAGGGGATCTAGTCTTATCCTATAACACATCTCTGCTTTGGGGTAAATTTTCATAGGAATATTACAGCATTATCAGTTTATTTTAATGCTTGGATGCATTGGTAATATTTCAAGCTTTTATACAAGTGTTCTGTGGAGCCTGAAGGAAGAGAATGAAGCACTTTTATTTTTCAAATTTTCTCCCTCCCTTCCCCCCCCAAAAAATAATTTAACAGGTGGTATAGATTCTCCTGTGGGACTATAAAAAGGCTGTAATAAGCACTCCTAACCTTCCACAGGTAAAGATGGCCCTATAGAAAGACTAATTTCATTTTGTTGAAATTGTTTTCAAGTTTATAACCTATTCATACATACTTAGCCTCCTTGGGACAATCTCCATAATAAGAGTTTTCTAGCTTTAATAATTCTTAGTACAGAACATTTAAGGTGCCAACAGGATTCTCTAGTTTGTGGGATTTCTGTCCTTCCTACCATGAGAGGTAGTACAACTTACAAAGCATTGTGAGTGAGAAGGCCCACATTCTGGTCTTTGGATTGTTAGTGATTCAGTGAGGAAGCATTGGATAAATCTTTCCAGGGGCATTTCTGATAAATATTTAACAACTGCTCTTAGAAGCAACAGCCATTCAGTGAATAGGCTTCTTTTAGAATTGAGTCAGGTGCTGAACCCTTTAATTAATAAAAATCAAATTGGGAGGGGAAGACCATCAGGGTTGTTGGACAAAAGGGAAACAGCTGCTATTTATATTCAGTTGGAGGACCCAAAATTTATCCTTGGTCGCTGGACCCAGATGACTCAGAAGGAGAAAGTGAGGCTGGTGACTGCACAGCCCTCCTTCACTCGAGGCAAATTCAACTGCAACTCATGTTATCATCTTCCTGTTGTATTGATCCTCTTTAAGAATGAAGGACAAACCACACAACACAACTGATCTCAAAAAAAAGTATCCTGATACTCTTTTAAGCTTTATCAGCATCATTCATATTTTCTGCATCACTTTCTTAAATCAAGACAATAAACAAATAAAACAAGCCCTGATTTTTAGCATTTACTTATTTCCAATATGTTAATTCTCACACTGAAAATTTAGCAATAAGCTTTTGAGAGCCTCTTCCCATCACCGCGAACATATTGCTGAACCTTTCTAAATCTCCATGCCTCTCTCTTGCAGATGGAAATCATTCCTTTTACTCTCATGGGAATAAATTAGATCATACACGCAGAGGCATTTTGGAAGTCTTTTAAAGAAAATAAGGAAAAAATCTGGTAGGGATGGATATAAATTAACTGTATGTAACTTAGGTACCTTTTTGGGATTAGCTTCATTTGATTGTCAAAAAATCCTGGAAAGACTTACATGAACTGATACAAAGTGAAATTAGTAGAACCAGGAGGACACTGTACACAGTAACAACAATATTATAAGATGATGAATTGCGAGTGACTTAGCTATTCTCAGCAATACAATAATCAAAGACAATTCCAAAGAACTCATGATGAAAAATGCTATCCATCTCCAGAGAAAGAACTGATGTAGTCTGAATAGAAAATATCAAAGCATACTGTGTTTTACTTCATTTTTTGTGTTTACTTTTGCCTGTTTTTTTTCTATAGCATGACCAATAAGGAAATATGTTTTGCATGATTGAACATTGAACATTTATAACCTATATCAAATTGATTGCTCTCTCAGAGAAGGGGGAGAGAAAGAAGGGGAGAATTTGGAAATCAAAATTAAAAAAAAGAGGTGAATGTTAAAATTGCTTTTCAAATGCAATTGGAAAAATAAGCTGTTATTTAGGTTAACTTCATTCTTTTGGTTTGTTTTATCCAATGCTATGATGTACTCTGTATATGGAACTCCCAGTAGGGAGGCTTCTTCTACTGATGCAAATCAGTCTGTCAACAAGCATTTAGTAAGCACTTACTCTGAAACAGACTTCATGCTAAGTGCTAGGGATCTGAAGACAAAAATAGAAACAATCCCTTCTCTCAATTCTTCTCTCAAGGAACTCAGCAACTTCTTTGTTAACTTACAGGGTTAAAAAGTTGACTAGAACATGATCCTCAGTGATTTGCCCATACTCATATAGCAAAGATGCATCAGAGGCAGGATTTGAATCCAAAACCAGTCCTCTAATGTATCATTTCCTTCCTTCCTTCCTTCCTTCCTTCCTTCCTTCCTTCCTT
>NW_027185616.1:6812472-6832815 GCF_028583685.1 Petaurus breviceps papuanus | reverse complement strand
CTTTTGATTCTGGTACTGAGATAAGGCCTAAAGAGAAAAATCTCTCAAGGTGCTTATTTTCTGATGGGGGGGGGTACTATACACAAAAGGGAGCTTATAACATGGATAGGTGGAGAGGGAGTAGAATATGTGGCACTGGGATATGATTTTGAATTCCAGAAAGTAAAGAGCAAGGTTAGGAGGGGAATGAAGACAATCTGATCTGGGTTCCTTCACCAAATGGAGGCTCCAGGAGGAACTTGCCACTGGGAGAAGGGAGAAGGACCTTTTGGAGATATAATAGAATGTTCCAGAGGAGTCCTTCGGTGCTGGGGAAAGTTTTAGGCTGAGATGGCAGTAGAGGTGTGATTCTGAAGACTAGAAAGTCGGGAAAAGGGTTGGGAGGAGGAATAATTGCAGTAAAAAAATTCTGAAAATTCAAAGCATTCTCCAAAGAGAGCAAAGGTACAAGATAGGGCAGCAAGTAAAGTCTTTGTGTAAAGCATACTGGAGTCAGTTACAGGAGACCTCTATTCTAGTGCTGTCCTGCTGAGAATTGGATGTGTAAAAGTTAGTTCACTCCTTTGGACCTTCTTTGGTAAAATGAAAGGGTAAGGCATGAAAATCTCTAGTGTTTGTTCAAGCTCTACATTTCCGTGGGTGCTTTTTTGTCTTGTTTACAGGTTCTCTGGGCATCTAGGTGGCACAACAGATACAAGTGGATAGAGTGCTGTGCCTGGAATCAAGAAAATTCTTTTTTCTGAGTTCAAATCTGACCTCAGACACTTACTAGCTGTATGATCCTGTACAAGTCACTTTTCCTTGTTTGCCTCAGTTTCCTCATGTGTAAAACGAGTTGGAGAAGGAAATGTCAGTACCTTTGCTAAGAAAACTCCAAATGGGGTCATGAAGTTCAGACACAACTCTGTTGTGAACCACAATATAGGTTTTTTTTTCAGTTTGGTTGCATGGTAGGAAGGCCAATGTTAGACTTTATAATCATTCCCTCAAGTGTAAATTATTTAAACAGTCCTTGTCATGAATGAATGAAAAAGTATTTATTAGGGACTTACTATGAATAGTAAGTACTCTCTTATCTCATAATCTCAAGACAATGGGAATAGGGATTTGTCTTCATGCAATGAGCTACTGTCGGTGCTTTTCATTAGTGGTCAAGTTTTAGTTCATTAACAGCTAAAACCCGAGAAATGATTTCCATTCTTTAGGAAGCTACTGATATCCTCAGTCACAAAATAAAAGACCCTAAAGGACAGAGCTAGGCAGATGGAAAAATAAATAAAGTTTTTTTTTTTGGTAGTGATCTCCACTTTCTGGGATCCCTTTAATCACCCCACTGAACCCTTTCTCTACATTTCCATTACTCCCATCATGTCTTGGCTCCTTCTGCCATGGAGGAGAGGAAGTGATCCCAAACAATAATTCACTCTAAGGAGTGAGTGAATCAATCTGTTACACTTCTCAGGAATGTTTACAATTTACAAAGAAGGACAGTGAGAGAAGACAATGCTGAACTCAAAGGAATGAATGACTAACGGTGGCATTTTCCACATTATTGGGAGAGATACTTTGCACAGCTAAATCTACCTCAGTTAATCTTAGCTAGATTTGGTTGTTTAATAACAGAGCAGAGAAATTATCAAGAGTGAAGGATATCTTGGCTGAGGGAGTCCTTATGGGTACACTTAAAATCACAGCATGCCAGTACTCAAGTATTCTACCTGGGCATTTATAAGTTGTCTTCTAATTAGTTCTCCATACACTAAAGCTTGCGCACCTTGGATTCTGAGCAGTTTACATTTCTATCTCTTCCCCTACCACTTTCTTGGATGCATATCCCAGACTAAGCCACCTTGGAAACCTTATCTAACCTTATGGACAGCAAGTAATTGTGGAGTGTGTCTAGCTACCCTAGCTGGGCCTCAGGAACATCTCCAGGTATCCTGGAGAATTATGAGGTCAGTTACTAGATTGTGAAGTCTATTTGTCATGTCACTGGAAGGATTACCTAACTCAGCAGCACATTAAATTGCTTTAGCATAAAACTCGAAATCTCCAAAGGCAAAGTCTTTTTCTGGCTTCCTTCACAGCCTGAACTCTCTTCTTGCTGGATCAAAGAGTCATCTAGCTGTGACTGTAGACAATCAAATGCCCAGCCATCATTTCTGGGATTTTTATATTCAAAAGAGAAGATCCTATAAGTTGGAGAGATTTTATTATTATTCTATGTTTTGATGGATTGTAGCTATGCAGTTGGTACCCATAAGTGCCCTTTATTTTCCATTTTGCTGACAGCCAAAGCATACTGGTACAGGATTAGATGACATATTAATAGGTTTAGATATTCTAGTGTGAAGGTAAGAGACCACAACACATCGAGGTTCTATGATTTTTTTGTTGGGAGAATTTTAAATCATGAGACCATAGATTTCACAGCTAAAAGTAATTTAGTCTAAATCCTTAAATTTACAGATGAGGAAGCCAATGCTCATCGAAATTAAATGATTCCTTCAAGGCTGCACAGATACTAAGTTATAGAATTAACATTTGAACAAAGATTCTATGACTTAAAATCCATTGTTCTTTTACTTATACAACATAATTTCCCTGTGTGAACTCCCCACAAATTATAATTCACCATCCATTTATAATTGATAATTTTAGATAATTATGAGGCTCAGAAATTTAAATGCCTTCATTAGTCTCAAACGCAGCTTTTGAACTCATGTATTTGCTACAAGTTTAGCACTCTCTCCACCATGGACACACTGACTTCTTGGGTAAGAAATGTTTGAAATATTCACACAAGTACAACTTCTAGTAAGAGTCAATGTGATTCAGTAAGGGGAAAAAAAGGCTGCTTTTGCAGTCAAATGACCTAAATTAGAATCCAGCTCAGCCATTTACTACCCAGGTGATCTTGAGTAACTCACTTTCCCTTTCTCAATTTCTTTATCTGTAAAATGAGGGGTTTGCAATAGATGATCTTTGAGAACCCTTCTAGTTCTAGAGTTATTATACTGAGACATCTGGGGAGATTTCTTTTCATGAAAATAAGTATATAACAACAACAACAAAAAGTTTAAGCCACAACAAATTCTCTGAGGCAGCTAGGTGGTGCAGTACATAGAGTGCTGGGCCTAGAGTCAGAAGACTCATCTTCCTGAGTTCAAATCTGATCTTAGCCATCTACTAGGTATATGATCCTGGACAAATTACTTAACCCTGTTTGCCTCAGTTTCTTCATCTGTAAAATGAGCTGAAGGAGGAAATGTCAAGTTGTGCCAGTATCTTTGCAAAGAAAACCCCAAATGGAATCATGAAGAGTCAGTCAGCAACTGAAAAATAACTAAATAACACATATTCTCTTACCTCTCTTTTATTTCTTTTTCTCAGACAAGAGAAATGGGAGATTTTCTGAGGATGATGGAGCTGAGTGAAAAAAAAAGAATTGGCCTTTTCTTCTGTAGGCCACATATCTCTTCCCCCACTTCTCAAAATACCCTGAGTTTAATAAAGTTACCAAAGTGGCTACCAGGCAGTTTGCAAAAGGAAAAAAAAATGTGTTCTGCTTTCTAGATAGCTTCTGGTTGGAGAGATTGAAAACAGAAAACAGAATTGCTTCTTTATTAAGAAAGCAAATCTATATATTAATTGAGGGTAACCAAGAGTGGAGGAAGATTTAACTACATGAACAAAACAAGAGAATTCAAGACACAGAAAGAGAAATTATCACAGAAGAAAATACAGATAGAAAAGCCCATCACCAGCAACACTTCACTGAAGATCTGGGCTGTTTAAATGTAAATTCAGAACTGGTCTTACCAGATCTTATCTAATACCTAGCTTATTTAAAAAATTCTAAAATATGTTATAATGAGAAAGAGGCAGACTTTCTGCATCCCCCTTGGTGACATGTAGTCTTAGAGATCTGCAAACCCTTCCCAGAAATACTGATCAATGCTGTCTTTGGGGTGGGGGGGTGGAATCCTCTTTTTGGTTTTCAGGAAAACTAGGAATGTTTGCTTATGGGTGTGTTTTAAATGAGTAGATGATAGACAGATGGATAGATGAGAGAGAGAGAGAGAGAGAGAGATAGGATAGCTAACTAGCTAGCTATATATCTCTATGCATATACATACACATATACTATACATATGTGTGCATATATATTACATATATATACTATGCATGTATATGTGTAGGTATGTATATACTATGTATATATAAAAGGTAAATATCTGTGTATATAAATATATTTGCCAAGTATATGTGTGCATGCATATGTACGTGCTATACATGTGCATATGTACCATGTGAATATATGTATGTATTTATTATGTATGGATATATGCTATGGATATACATGTATATTATGCACATGGGTATATGTGCATATACATATATAGTTGTACACAACTGTGTCTATATAATGGCTATACTATGTATATGTGCATGTGTGTATATGATGTGTGTGCATATATACGACGTACATATGTATGTGTATATATTTACTACAAACACATGTGCTTGCATATATTTATACTATGTACATATATGTGTATATATGTTATGTATATATACATGTAATATACGTATACTATACATATAAGTGTGTGTATATACTATGTCTATATGCATGTGTGTATATATTTGCATATCCATCCACCCATACATCCATGCACACTATGTAGTGTATGTATATACTATGTATATATATACTATGTAAATATGTGTATGTACAAATATATTTATGTACATGTGTGTACATGTGAAAGCATTTGCAGATAAGGAAACTGAGTCATCATTAAGAATTTAGATCTTGTAGTGAGAATTTCCAAAATACCAGTTTCTTGGTAAGCTTTGGATGCCATATTCTGCCTTCCCCTACAGTGCCTTTAAGTCATTCCTGGCCTTCCAGAACTACTTATTTAACCTTTCACCAAAGCCCACCTTCTCCCTGCTCTCTCTTTCTCTCAACCATCCCCTCATATGAAAATCTACCTTGTCTATCTCATTTAGGGTGTCTATCTTTACTGGTGGTCATAGGCTATACAATGTTAGAACCTAAATGGACCCTAACTCCCTTTATTAGGGAGATTTATTTAGGTAACCATAGCTTTTAAAGGTAGAAAAATAAATCATGAGATTATAGATTTGGAGCTTGAAGTGGCCATAAAGCTTATCTGGTGCAACCTCTCATTTTCCTGATGAGGCAACCCAGGCCCACTAAAGTTATATGACTTGCCCAGAATCATATAGGTAAATAGCATATTTCTGATTATACACTGAATCATTAATTGCTTCTGACAGCGAATTGTGGAAATGGTTTAATTGACAAATAAAAGTTGCTGACCAGACTGAATTGACCAAAAAGATGGGAAGGTTGCCCTAAATAAATTATTTTTTTGTGCCACAGCATTGAGCCATGAGATACAGTCAAAGGAGTTCTCAGAAAGAAGACAAGGGATCAAGGCCCTGACTTTAGGGAAATATGGAGGACAAGGGCAATTCTGTCATGATCTACAGAGAGTTTAGCATATTCATGTTTCTGCAAAGACAAAGTGACTCCTGTTTATGTAGGATGTAAAGGCTTGTCTATTCTTTGGATAAAGATTTAGAGTTAGAAGAGCCTATCTCTACTTTCAGTGTTATCTAAAAGAATGAAATGGTCCTTGAAAGAATGAAAAAAGAGCTAAAGTAATAGAAACAATTGCTCTGTCTGAAAGTACAGATCTTGTTCTTCACCCATAGTCTCTCCTCTCTCTTGACATAAGGAACTTATTCATTATCTATACTGTGGAATTAAAGTCCAAGAGGTTTGGTGCCAGTTACATTTGCCTGTGGATGGAAAGAATGTGACAAAGGATTGGAAATCAAGGAAAATGATCTCACCATGCTTCTATCAAGCTTTTTTTTTTCTTGATTTACCCCACCCATTCACTTAGGTTTTGGTTTTTTAATTACATTTCTTTTTTTAATTAACAAAAAATTTACTTTTTCTCTTTCACCTTTCCTGGTCATTGCAGTGGCAGTAGACATGAGGAAGAAAAAAGGAAAGCAAAACATAACGAATATGCATTGTTCAGCAAAACAAATTTCTATATTGATGATGTTTATACACACAGAGAGATACATAGATGCATGTTTATGTGTATGTCATATATGTGTGTATATTGTATAGGCATAAATAGGGGTTTGTGTGTGTGTGAGTGGATACATACCTCATTTTAGTCTCTTAGTCCATTGCTCTCTGTCAGGAGATAGTAGCATGTTTTATCATCTCTTTAATTGTGGTTAGTTGTTGCCTTGTTCACAGTTCCTAAGTCTTTCAAAGTCGTTTATCTTCACAGTGTTGCTGTTATGATATTCCTTGTTCCATGATCTGGTTCTGCTCACTTTCCTCTCTCTCCCTCAGAGGGGAATGACTCTTGGCTTTATTTATTTGAATCAATCCTCCACATACGTTGGATATCAAAACTTTTTTTTTTAGAAATATACTACAAAACATTTTCCCACTTCCCTTTTCCCCAATTTTAGCTGTGTTAGTTTTATTTATGCAAAAGATTTTCAATTTTGTGCATTGTATATGCTGTTATCAATTATATTCGTTTTTGGTCAGGAATTCTTCTCCTAACCATCATTATGAAAGTTATCTCCCTCCCTGTTGTTATGATACATGGTGACAGATACTGGGGTAAACCTGATTCTGCCTAGACGGCTTTTTAGACCCCCACCATGTCTTTTTAAAATAGTGAGCCCTCAAAATAGTAATTTTTCAGTGTAACAATAGCAAAAGCAGCAACTAATATTTATATATTGTTTTTGAAGATTGCAAAGCACTATGCTGCTATGTTCAGGATCTTGTGTTCCCATTTTGTCTCTCTGTTCAGCTTTTATAAATTTTTAAACCAGTTTCAAATAGATTTGATCATTATTTTTGTGGTATATTTTGAAATCTAGTATAACCAGATGTCTTACTTTCTTATTTGAAATATTATTTACCTTGAAATTCTTGATATTTAATAATTTTATATAAATTTTCTTACTTTTTTAACTATATAAAGAGATCATTTGGTAATTTCATGCTAATATAACAATGAATAACCAAATTTGGTAGTATTTTAATTTTTATCCAATATTGGTCTGATCCAAAAATGAACAATTATTATTTATAGAGTTACATAGACCTGTAATAAAGGGCAAAACATCATAAATAAATGAGTGACTGACTGACTGAATAAATAAATAAATAATATTTTGTAGTTGATTTTAAATAATTCCCATATGTTTTGGTAAGTAGACTCCTAAATAATTTATATATTCCATATTTATTTTAAATGGTATTTATTTACTTATCTCTTCCAGGTTGTGTTGGTGATATATGAAAAGCTCGATGATATGTGGGTTAGTTTTATATCCTGCCATTTTAATGAAGTTTTTAATTGCTTGAATTAAGTTTAGCTAAAATTTGGGTTAAATAGATCATCACATTATCTACAAACATAAAGATATTATTTTCTTATTTATTCCATCAAATTTTATTTTCTATCTTACTGCTCTAAGTAGTGTTTCCAGAATTATATTAAAAGGAGCGATGATTATTTTATACCTAATTTTATTAGAAAAGCCTTTACTGTTTTTTTCTTTTCTTTTTTTTTTTTGGAGGGCAATAGGGGTTAAATGATTTGCCCAAGGTCACATGGCTAGTGTTTGTGTTAAGTGTCTGATGGCAGATTTGAACTCAGGTCCTCCTGATTACAGGGCTGGCTAGCCGCCCCTCATTACTGTTTAAAATAATAAATAATATTTCTTTAAAATGAACGGCTACAGAAAATATTAGCCTTTCATTTTCAAGGGACAGTATTTATTATTTTAAAGAAAAGTTCATTTAATCCCAAGTCTTTTGATATTTTAAAAACAGAAATGGGTTTTTTATTTTAGTAACAAACCCACCCCCTTAGGGGGCATCTATTGCATATGATTTATGCATCTAAAAGCATATGACTTTTGTTTCTTTTTGTAATTTAACTGATCTATTAATTTTACTAAAACTGAATGCTGCAGTTCTGGTATAAATCTCACCTAATGATAGTGTATAATATTTTAGTAGCTTTCTTATTAATATTTAAGTGATATTTTTGCATAAATATTAATTAGAGAAATTCATCTATTTTTTCCTTGTCCTCTGTTGAGGGATCAATAACATATTTTTTTTTAAAGCAATTGGGGTTAAGTAACTTGCTCAAGGTTACATGGCCAGTTATTTCTGGGTGTGGTGCTGAGTATCTGAGCCCGGATTTGATCCAGGTCATCCCAACACTGGAGCAGGTGCTCTTACTCGCTGAGCCACCTGGCCACCCCTAAGCAATAGGGGTTAAGTAACTTGCTCAAGGTTACATAGCCAGGTGTTTCTGGGTGGTTGCTAAGTGTCTGAGCCTGGGATTCGATCCCCAGGTCTTCTCAACACTGGAGCCAGTGCTCTTACTCGCTGTGCTACCTGGCCGCCCCTCAATAATATATTTAAATCATAAGAGGAAGAAGAGTGAAAAAAAAGAGTATTTAAGCTTAATTTGAAAAAAGGGAAATCATGTAGTTAACTTGGAAGGATTTAAACTAGTGAAATAAATCAGAGGTTTAGTCTTGGAAAGGGAAATTGAGGAAACCTGAACAATTTCAAGATACAAATAGTGATCCAGAATCTACTTTCAGTTTATAAGAAAAGTAAGATTAAGTACAATTCAACTCTGTCTTACTTACATCCATATTCAATACTCAAAATCATCACCCTTGTGATGTCATCAATCCTCAGGTGCCTCCAAAGGATGAACAATAACAACAACAAGATGATTAATAAGGAACAAGGTGGGGGGGCCAGGTAGCACAGCGAGTAAAAGCACCGGCTCCAGTGTTGAGAAGACCTGGAGATCGAATCCCAGGCTCAGACACTTAGCACCCACCCAGAAACACCTGGCCATGTAACCTTGAGCAAGTTACTTAACCCCAATTGCTTAGGGGCGGCCAGGTAGCTCAGTGAGCAAGAGCACCAGCTCCAGTGTCGGGATGACCTGGATCAAATCTGGGCTTGGATGCTCAGCACCACACCCAGAAATAACTGGCCATGTAACCTTGAGCAAGTTACTTAGCCCCGATTGCTTAAAAAAAAAAGAAGGAACAAGGGATAGGATAGGTATACAAGACACAGTAGTTAATGACTACAGTAATGTACTGTTTGATAAACCCAAAGAGCCAACCTGTGTGATAAGAACTGGCTATTTGGCAAAAACTACTGGAAATATAGCCAGGCTCCAGAATTCCCAGATCAAGGAGAAAATATTACAAGCAGCCAGGAAGAAACAATTTGAATATTGTGGAAACACAATCAGGATAACACAGGATATGGCAGCATCTACAATGAGGGATCGAAGGGCTTGGAATATGATATTCCGGAAGGCAAAGGAGCTGGGATTAAAGCCAAGAATCACCTACCCAGCAAGACTTAGTATCATGTTTCAGGTGAAAATATGCTCATTCAGAGGAATAGAGGACTTTCAAGCATTCTTGATGAATAAACCAGAGTTGAATAAAAAATTTGACATTCAGATACAAAAAGCAAGAGAAGTATGAGAAGGTAAACAGGGAAAAGGAATCATAAGGAACTTATCAAAGTTGGAATATTTACATCCCTACATGGAAAAATGATAATTGTAACTGATGAAACTTTCCTCAGTATGAGAATAGTTGAAGAGAATAGAATGTGTGTGTATATATATATATATATATATATGTCTATATAGGAGGGTATCTAACCTTCTACAGGAAGTCTTTCCCAAATATTTTTTATTCTAGTACCTTCCTTCTGTTAATTATTTCTTCTTTATCTTTATGTAGTTTGTTTGTATTTAATTTTTGCTAGTTATCTTCCTTATTAGATTATGAGCTCCTTGAGGGCAGGGACTGTCTTTTGCCTTTCTTTAAACTTATTTAAAGTACTTAACACAAAGCTTAGTGGTTAGCCAATAAACAATTATTAAGTGCCTAGTATGTAGCAGGAATGTACCAGGTGCTAAGTGGTACATAGTAGGTGTGTAACAAATGCTTATTTGCTTGTACAATTCTAAAATTACCCTCTGATTCTAGTGGACCTTGGCTTTTCATTTATCATTTCTTGAAAAGTAGTATCTAAGCTTTTTCAGGTAGGGTACAGAGAAAGCCTTCTAGGGAGACTGGTGATTTTCACATGCTTTTTCCTCAACTTACTCCCACTTGTTTTTCATAAACTGAATTTTCTTGAAATTTTCAAAGTTTTATTTAACCTAATGTTTCTTTTTATGTCATGGAGTTATTGTGTTTTATTTCACATATACCCTAATTTTAGGTAGCCTATTTTTGGGGGTAATGTTATCTACCTTATTTTCTAAGTTATTTTGCTTCCTTCCAGTTCTTTTTGTGGTGTTATTTTATTTCCAATTCCATATTTTTTATATCTTTCTTCATTTCTCCCAGGTATTATTGAAGTTTTTGATGATGTCATTATTTTCTCTGAGGCTCTGCTTTTAGTTGTGGTTGAGTTACTCCCTTCTTTTGGGTTTCACAAGAGTTAAAGGAGTTAAAGGCTTATCATTACCAATAATATTTCTTTCAGTGTCTTTTGTTTACTCTTTTTTAATGTTCAGTCGCCCATTTGTGTGTGCCTGTGTGCATGCATGTGCTCAAATGGGTATGATTTATATGTGCACATGCTTTAATGTTTATATGTTGGGACCAGGCTTTTCCCTCCTCCTATATTCTTAAATGGGGGTAATCAAGTCATGGTTTTTCCTATCCTCAATATTTTTGACTCCTACCACTGATTTCCACCTCCCTTAATATGTCTGTCATTAGAGTACTTTTAGGCTTTCGGGTCCCTGGTAAAAGTTCTGATTGGCTTTTCCCCATTTAGGGGCTATTTCAGGGTTCTATATAGTCAGTCCCATCCCACCCTGCCCCACCCCACCCCAAACCCCTTTCCAGACACTACTATAGTATTCCATTCCCTTTTGGGAATTCCCCAGTCTGGATGGTACTATGAATTTGTGGCCTAACCACTAGTTCTGGGTGACAAGAAGCAGATAACTGATGTTTTTCTTTAGATTTCTTGATGATTATTCAATCTCATTTTTTAAAGATCATTGCTAGGGCCCAAAGGAGAGGTGGGTTCCTTTAAGAATTTTCACACTACCATCTTAACCAGAAATCTAGAAAGTCTTGACCCTAGTCAAATCCTAACTGATTTTCATTCCTTCTAACCCCATTTTAGAGGGTTATATTTCAATCAATATTAAAAGGTTGTATAGGCCTGAAGAAAAATGAACTTCCTTTAGTTCCTGAGATTTTCTGGGTCTAATTTCCAGGTGAATGGGTAGGGGAAGGAAGAACAAAATGGCCAGGTGGAACCACAGTGAGCCTGTCTTCCTCTACCTCAAATCCCTTATTCTACATTATTGCCTTTCAAATACAAATATGAATCTCAACAGAGTTTACAGTTATTTTTATACCTAATTGTTACACTGACTTAATTGCATTTTCTTATGGGGCTATAATATTCTACCACATTCATATATTTCAATTTGTCCAGTCATTTCCTAGTCAATGGGTATATATCTGATCTATGAGTCAAAGGGCATGAAGTATTTAATAATGTGCCTTCTATAATTTCATTTTCCTCCCAGAATAGTTAAACTGAAATGAATGAAATGGTCCCTCCATAGTACCTCTAACAACAATATTTTTTTTCCATTTTAAAGAGTCTTTACTAATTTTATGACAATGAGGAGAATCCTCAGAGTTGTTTCAATTGACATTTCTCTTATTAGATTTTTTAAAAAATGTATTTGTTTATTATTTATATACCCTTGAAGATAAAAAGCAAACCCATTCTCCCTTTGTAGAACTTTTATCTGAAACTTAATACATAAAATAATTTTCATGTGATCAGGGCTGAGTATTTGCCAAAGCTAAAAATAACCTTTATTTTTCATCATATTTTAGTGGCCAACTTTTCCTAAACATGAATATGGGGGGGGGGGCATGATGTTTTCCTGTAAGGCATAAATGAGCTGAACACGGTTGACATAAGTAGATTTAAAAGAAACTAAATGAGAGGAGCCACTCATAATATTGGAAAGAACATTAGCTATTGGCATGTTGTAGGTGTGTGCTGGGTAACCATTGCGCCTAGATCATATGCTCTACGCACCTATGTTACTGGATGTGGAGTCAACTGTAATTTGAGCCCTCCCACTTATTACCTGTGTGGCTTTCAGCAAATCATTTAACATATCTGGGCCTTGGTTTGCTCATCTGTAAAACAAAGGATTTAGACTTAAAAGACACCTAAGGTCCCTTTTATCTCTAAGTCTATGTTCCTAATAGTTAAACCATATTTTGTTTCTATTAAGTTCTTCAAATCATTCTTCTGACACGTAACAAAAGAGAGACTTTTTGTTCTTACCAAAGAGGTCTTTATTTCTTAAGCAATTCAGACACACAAAAGTCACTATAGCTACCAGGGGGGATAGTGCATCTGCCCCTCTCCCTGGTGGCATCAAGTTCATAGGGAAAGCAGCAAACAAATGCAAAAGAGCCATCAGGCCAGAGGGCAAAGCTATGCTTCCATTGCAAGTTGAATCATTTAAATTTTTCCCCTGGTTTGGGCATGCTCTTTTTAGCAATGCAGATATTTTCTCTAACTTCATTTCACATACACTAAGGAAAAGCAGCAAGGGTTTAAGTGTTTAAATTCCTTCACATATTTGCATTCCTGTAGTGGAACTCAAACAAGGTTACTATTCCTCTATTTGATGGTCACTTGTAAGACCATAGGATTCAGAACTTGAAGGGACAGGATGGACTCAAACCGAGCAGAGATGGTATTAAGAAATATGAGTAGAACTTAATGTTGGTCCCCTTCCTACCTGAAGTCTACCCACTGGATGGGGGGCAGAGGAAAGATGGTGGAGTAAAAGCAAGAAATTGTCTGACCTCCCACTCCAACCACCTCTAATACCTGTGAAATATGACTCTAAACAAATTTTAGAGCTACAGAATCCATAAAGTGATAGAGAGAAACAAATCTCCCACTGAAGGAAGCCTAGCAGGTTGACAGAACATACAGAGCTGGGAGCTGAGTGTAGCCCTGCATAAGCCATGTGGTCTCAGACCCAGGGCAGCCCTGACCAGTGGCACAGACTGGCCAGAACAGACTTCAGGAGAGTGAATCACCAGTAGCTGTGGCAGTTTCCAGACTTCTCAACCCATAAATGCCAAAGAGAAAGTAAAAGTTCAGTGGGGAACTGTTGGAACCAGGTGATGGAAGATCATGGTCCAGTCCCTGCCCCTGGGCCAGAGATGGTGGAGACATGGTGGCTACCCTAGCAGCTCCTGGACTACAGAACATAGGGGGACCAAGTGACATTGAGAGGGTAATCGCTCTTGCTTTGACCTGCTTGGATCTAGATTGTCGTCTTGGGTGGAGGTCCTGGGGTGAGAAACGACAGTGTGCTAGAGTTTGTGGGTGGCTGTAGAAAGGGAACCCTGCTCAGACCTCTAACAACATTTGTGAAAACCCCAGTGATTTGGGACACAGCTCTCTCCACTCTGGAAGCAGAGTTCTATCATGGCAAAGAGCTCAAAAGTCAAGCAATTGGCTGGCAAGATGAGCAAGCAGAGGAAGCGCAATCAGACCATAGAATCCTTATTTGGGGACAAAAAGGATCAAAACATGAAACCAGAAGAAGTCAATGAAGTGAAGTCTACCCAGGCTTTAAAGTTGCTCTCTTTTATTCAGCCTTCAAAGATTGCCCCTAGCTAATAGGGAAAAATCCCCTTCTTTATACTCCTATCATACTTAATATCAATATCATGATAAAATTATAGAATGCCACAGACAGAAGAGAACAGAGATCACTGAAGCCAAACCACTAATTAATTAGGAAATGAAATCCCTAGAGAGGAAGAGACTTTCTTTAAGTCACTTAGCTAGTTAGTAACAAAGATAGGGGGAAGGGTTCAAACCAGATTTCCTAGCATTTTTTCTAGCACTCTTGAGTGCTTAGCACTAACCCTATCATTTGTTAATTATCTTTGCTGTAGATTTGTATCTTCCCAAGTAGACTTTAAGCTCTTTGAAGATAAGAACTCATATTTTGTCTACCCTACTGTGCTAACTACAATCTTGTACATAGTTAATATCGGAGCCATAGCTAGGATGGGAAGACTTTGCTTTAGGGCATTGAAATTTAGAATGCAATGATAGCACTTGCAGTCTTAAGTAGCACAGATATCAGTAGATTTTAACATTTAGTAGGAAGAATAATCATTCAAAATAGGAAGTCAGTGGCTAGACCTCAAGTGAGCTCCTTTCCACTCTCCTAATGTTCTGCTCTCCTGGGGTCCTGCTTCACTACCTCTAGTAGATTTGTTTTGATAATATATGTTGTGTACGTACCCTGGTGTATTTTGAGTTAATTGGTCTAGCAGGTAGTCAACAATCAGCAATTTATTTATGTAGGCCAAATAGCTCAAAATACTCCCTCCCCCCCACAGGGCAAATTATACCAAAGGCTCTGGTAAATAGATAATAGAGCAACTGGTCAGGAATATCTGACTTCAAACCTGGCCACAGACAATTACTAACTGTGTGACTCTGGACCAGTCACATAACCTGTGTTTGCCTTAATCCTCTGAAAAAGGATATGGTGAGCTACTCAGGTATCATTGAGAAGAAAACTCCATGGACAGTATTTGTGTGATATGATCCATGGGGTCTTAAAGGGTCAGGTATGACTAAACGGCTTAACAAAATAAAATAGTAAATAAATATTTGATTGATTCCTCTCTAAGCTTCCCTCCTCACTCTCTAACCTTTTGCTACCATGACTTTGATTTCCCTCTGGAAGCTTACTTCATCCCTGAATTTCGTACCTTGTAAATATCTTCTGCTTTTGGGACCTCTTCCTATGATTGGCTGGTTCCTCCCAAAACTTTATTTGAAAATATACACCAAGGCTAACCATGTCTTCATTCTTCTTGGTTGCCCTTCTTTCTCTGCAGATATTCCTTATCATAGTATCCTAATTTCTCCCGATCTCCCTTTTCAGCATTTTTAATGTGTTGTCTTTTTCCCTTACAATATAATCCAACGGGATGGTTTTTGTTGGTATTTTTGTGGTAGCAAAGAATTGGAAATTGAGTGGATGTTCATTAATTGGAGAATGGCTGAACAAGTGGAATATAATTGTGATGAAAAACCATGATGCTATAGGAAATGATAAGCAGGATGGTTTCAGAAAAACCTGCGAACTTTTGTATAAACTGATACAAAGTGAACTGAGCAGCTCCAGGAGAACATTGTACACAGTAACAACAATATTGTAAAGATGATCAACTATGAAAGACTTATCTAATCTTATCAAGACAATGATCCAAGGCAATTCCAAAGATAAACCCAGGAACTATATTAACATATCTAAACAAGTAGAGAAATATTAAGTTCTCATGGGTAGGCCAAGCCAATCTAATAAAAATTAATATTATTTACCTAATATTTTCCACCACTCTGTTTCTTAGATAGTACTAGATTGTTTTGAGATAATTACCACTTTATAATATAGTTTGACATCTGGAACTACTAGGCTGCCTTCCATCACATTTTTTATTGATTACCTTGATATCCTTGACGTTTTGTTCTTTCAGATGAATTTTGTTATTAATTTTGTAGTTTTATAAAATATTGTTGATAGTTTTATTGGTATGACACTAAATAATTAGTAGGTAGAATTGTCATTTTCATTATATTGGCTTGTGCTATCCATAAGCAATTAATATCCCTCAAATAGTTTAGATATGTCATTATTTGTACAAAATGTCCTCCAGATAGATAGATAGATAGTTCCTGGGTTTGTTTTGGCAAGGAGACTCCTAAGTATTTTATATTGTCTGTTGTTATTTTAAATGAAATTTCTCTTTCTAAATCTTGCCGCAGGGTGGAGGGAAGTTTGAACGAAAATTAATTAAGATAATTAATTAATTAATCCCCATAGTGAAAAACACAAACTAAAAAGAGGAAAGAATAGATTTTCTTTCTAATGTTGGAGTAAAGAGGAATTGACCTCAAGCAGCCTCAGAAAAGTAAGGAATCTTACCTCATGACCGAAGATTTCATTCTTTTGAAAATCCCACCTCTATAGGCTTTCCACTGTCTTCTCATCTTAAAGAGTGGACTGCCAGTTGTCTTGATATTTAAATCTTCATCCGTAAGTATCACTCTTCATTCCTTTAGGTGAGATCAGATAATCTCAGGAATAAAGAGGTACTCAGCAATATCTGTCCTGTTTTTCCCTCTTGTGACTGAGAGAACTCAAATGACGGTTGGAAACATTTATAGCACCAAAGCAAGTATCTGTGAAAACCAAATTGTAAGAGAATGGAATGGAGAAGTAAGAAAATCTGAATTCCTTTTAAGCTGACAATCTTATTTCTTTCATGTCTGAACTGGTGTTTTTTTATAATAGATTTGGATTATTAGTGGTGTTATAAGCACCTATGTAGCACTTGGTCTTTCCATCAGTACAAATCCTGCTTTATGTGTCTTATCCCCCAGTTAGAATGTGAGCTCCTTGAGAGCAGAACCATCTCAGTTTTCTTTTTATATCACCTTTGCTTAACATGGTACTTTGTATGTACATAGTAAGTACTTGATAAATGCTTTCTTCTTTTCCATTCCATTCCATTCCACTACACTGATGTGCCTTTAGTTATTGATATAATAGGATAAGGGGAAAAGAACTACATTTGTTTTACCACATGCCCCAGACACTAAACATTAAAATAGATGAAGAGAGGATGTAGGAATTCAAAAGAAAGTTGGCCTACAAGAGAAATGAAATTTTTATTTTGGTAAAAGAGAAGACTTTCAAACTATGATCCCATGTTTCTCTATTATCTTGCATTCTAGTCATTTTAGTGCAGTTTAAGTGTAAAACGTATAAATGTATCTCTGAGTTTTATGTAAATTCCCACTTTAATTAGATTCCTATGACTTACTTTATTGAGACTGATTATTAAAAGTACATTTTAAGAGCAAATGGCTGCCAGATGTCTTTCCTTTCAGTCTTGACATGCTCCTGAAGAGAAGCTCTTACAATAGTTTCCCTCCTCCATTCTTTGAGAGGAATAAGAGCTAGGGAAGTTATAGAAGTTATTGAAGACACTCAGCTATGAATCTTGGTTACCATTTTCTTTATCTATTTCAATGTGCCCGTCAGGCTTGGGAGGACTTTGTGAAAGAACATTTTTTTTTCTAGGAAAGCAAGCAGCATTCATTAAACAGACATCATATCCTGATCTACTGAGTTCTGGGAGGAATTGAAGTGACAAGAGACTTTTATCAGTTTTTTTTTCTTTTTTTAAGTAGGAAATATAAAGATAGAGACTTTCAAGAAGATGACAGGCCAAGTTAGTCACCAGAGGTGTGCAATATTTGGACCTTTATCTTGTGGAAGGAATCAGTGGCATCAAGATTAATTCTCTGCTCTTATCACCATTAGCAGATTTCTCTGGAGCAGAGAGAAAGTTGTAAAGGAATAGATAGTTCACTGCCAAACAATCTGGACTTTTGCCATGGAAAAAGGGCTGGGTCTGGAATTAGGGGGCTTGGATTTGGATCTTAGCCTTATCATTCATTACCTGTACCATCTAGGGTAAGTCACTTCTCTGGGACTTAGTTTTGTTTTTTGGATTTTTTTTCCTCTAAAACATGAGGGAGTTGAACTAAAGGATCAATAAAATCCATCCAGGTTTGAATCATCTGATTAAATGAAGCTTTCCTTCACATTACCCAGAGAAATTTGTGTTAAAAGGAAGAATGGTATAATAAAAAGAGCACTGGTTTTAGAGCTAGCCTGTTGCTCCTTGAGCAGCATACTCTATCTCTAGGTTCCAGAAGTTTTCAGTGATTGACTCCCATGCTTAAAATTCTTTCCCTCCTCCTCTACTGCTGGCTTCCAGAGCTTCCTTCAGCTTCCAACTAAAGTTCCCCATTTTCCAGAAAACTTTTCTCAGTTCTTCTTAATTCTAAGACTATTCCTTGGTTGATTATATCCAATTTATCCTTTATATAGTTTGTACATAGTTGAAATCTTGCCTCCCTCATAGACTGGACTTCCATCAAGGGAGGATCTGGTTTTTGTTTGTTTTTGCTTTTTGCATTTCTTTGTATTCCAAGCACTTAGCAAAGATGCTGGTATTGACTGTTCTGAATACTATTATTGCTTCTTTTCTCTATGACTCAATTTTCTCATCTATAAAATTGGAATATTAATTTTCTATCTTCACAGCATTATTGTGAGGATCAAAGTAGATAACATGTAAAGGACGTGTTAAGCCTAAAAATGTGATAAGAATTTAAAATTATTGCTATTGTTCCAGTCTGATAAAATTTCTGCAAACATTTTGAAATAATAAAGTACCCAAGATGCCCCTAAAATGTTTATCATATTTAAGAGCTGAAGACTTGAGGTGCTTGAGAAAAAAATTGCTTTTGGAGAGAGGAAAGAGTGTCTCTCTCTCTCTCTCCTCCCCACTCCTCATTGATCATGTAACCTTTGTGATCTCACTAGAAGGCAACACATCCAGTTGGGAATAGAAATATATGCTGAGGACGCCAGAGAAAGGGTAATCAAGCATCTGGAGGCAGAATTGACTAGGGTACAAACTTGTAAATTTCCAAAGATTGGAAAACCTCTAGTTCATTAACATTGGTAGCAGCATCCCTTCATAAGGTGACTGCTTTGGGGGCTGAAAGATATGTTCAGAACAGACTAGGTACACTGAGGAAAGTCAGCTTCATTGCTCAAGGGCAACAACCTTTCAAGTCCAGCAGAAACTTCATGAGAAATCACAAAGGGAGGAAATGACTGTCAGTAACCAGGAATTATTAGTTACCTCTTTTCCACATGGGATCCCTATATGTCTACTTCACAGTAGATGCTTGAGTCCACTATCTTCATGGACTTTGGATGCAGAAAGGTAGAGTTTGCCTCTGGTTGGAGTGGAGGGGTTCATTCTTTAACAAGTGGATTAGCTATACCTGCTTAATAAATACCCTTCCTAAAAATGGACTAATCCTCTATTGGAGGATTAATAAGGATACACCAGTGATGGGGACATGACTGACAATAGTAGAAAAGCTCCTCTCCTCTGTCTCTCTGTGTCTATCTCTCTCTCTGTGTCTCTCTGTCTGTCTCTCTCTGTCTCTGTCTCTCTCCTCACCCCCCCACTCCACGTACACATACAGAAGTTTAGTAAAACCAGGCCATGACTGAGTCTCATGGCGTATCCAATATGCCAAACCCACAGTTGGCCACTTATACAAAGAAGGAAGGGACTTGCATTTTCCCCATTTGTTCTTTGTAGATAAACTTGGTCATTACAATTATATTCTTTATTTTTAGTTCCTTTTTTTGGTTATTTCTATTATAGTTATTTTATTACTACAGTAATTATGCATGCTATTTCTACTTCTGCTTTCTTTACTCTGTTTCATTTTGTATAGTATTCAAATGCTTTTCTGAATTCTTTAGGTAAAAAGATATTTCATTATAGTCATACGCCGCTAGTTGTATGTTCCCTAATTGACAGGCATTGGCATTGTTTCCACTTCTTTGAAATCATTGTGTGTTTGTGCATGACCTTTCCTTCTATCCTTTGCATTCTTGGGATATTTACCTAGCTGTATGATCTCTGAGTTAAAGAATATGGACATTGTAGCTAACTTTTTAGCTTAATTCCATTCTTTGCAAAATGCTTGGACTGATTCACAGCTTTAAAGTATGCCTATCTGTATGAAACCTCTCCAACTTTGACAATTTCTATCTTTTGTCATAATTGCCAATTTTCTAGTCATGTGGTGAAACTACAGAGTTATTTTTATTTGCTATTTTCTTATTATTAATGAGTAAGAGAAACCTTTCATGTGGTTATTAATAGCTTCCAATTCTCTTCAAAACTGTTTGTTCATGTTCTTCGACTACTTATCCACTAGAATGGCTTTTGGTATATATGGGTTCTTGAAATCTAAATTGGCTGATGCTCTCCCTCTGCATTCATATCAGTCATTTGTACAGCTCAGACTTTTTCCTCTTCATTGTAATTGTTTCTATTTATGTCTTTGGATTGTCATTGTAAAGAATTTGTCATCTTTTGGGAGGCTATCTTCTCTACAGGAATTTATCCTATACCACACAGACTCAATCTCTCAATCTCTCTCTCTCTCTCTCTCTCTCTCTCTCTCTCTCTCTCTCTCTC
>NW_027185616.1:6700125-6812372 GCF_028583685.1 Petaurus breviceps papuanus | reverse complement strand
TCTCTCTCTCTCTCTCTCTCTCTCTCTCTCTCTTTCTCTCTCTCTCTCTCTCTCTCTCTCTCTCTCTCTCTCTCTCTCTCTCTCTCTCTCTCTCTCTCTCTCTTTATCCTTTCTCTGAAGTCTTTGAAGCTTGTTTTCCAGAAATCTGGAGTACATGGCTAACTTTCCTCCTATTATTACAATTTCCAAGATAAAGAAAAGAGTGTGTATGTGAGTGTACACACATTGTGTATGTATGTGTATGTGTCCTATACATATATGTTCTTACATATATACATATGTTATCTGTTCTTTTGTTTTGTTTTTGACAGAGTCTGTGACAAAGGCCTGTCAGGGATTATTGTGAAAGTATTTCTAATATGACTCGTGTTCTGAAATTCTACTTTGCAACCCTATTATTCCATTCCAACAACTAGCTCCTCATTGGTGGAAATCAAGTTCAATTTAACAGTTCTCCTAATTAGTTCCTCTCCTTGTCTAAAAGAAAAAAAGTATCTTTAAGGCTAATCAAGGGGTTATTATTTATTCTGTTATCGGAAGAGAGTTTGAGGTAAAGGAAGACAGAGGAGCTGGAAGGTCAGGGTGGTCAATACCATCAGATGCTACAGAGAAGTAAATGAATATGAGGCCTAAAAAACATCCATTGGGTTTGGTGAATAGTAGGTTATTGGTGACTTTTGAGAGAGGACATATGAAAGAATTGTAGATGAAAATCAGTTTGTAGAGGGGTGTCTAGGTGACACAGAGACTAGAACACTGGTCCTGGAGTCAGGAGCACTTGAGTTCAAATCCAGCCCCAGACACTTAATACTTACTATACATGTTACCTTGGGCATGTCATTTAACCCCAATTGCCCTGCCCTCCCCCCTCCAAAAAAAAAGAAAATCAGTTTGTGAGGGTCTAGGGAAAATATTAAAAGTACTGAAGAATTTAGGAAGCAGTGTGGTGCTTTGGAAAAATTGATGGATTTGGAGACAGAAACTGAGACTGAATGTCAGGTTTTCCTCTTACAATCTTTGTGCTGTGATAGTACTCACAGCATCATATTGCCCTCATCTATAAATGAAGAAGTAAGACTAAAATGCCTCCATGACCATTTCAAGCTCTAAATCTATGAACCTATGAGAAAAAGGCAACCTGAAATTACATTTGCTTATTTGGATTCATAGTCAATTACTATTCTTCTCTGAACTATTTTCTTAGAGTCAGTCTCTGTACTCTTTGAATTGAGGTATTTGGCTTGACATTCCACAAAATCCCACTTATTTTGTGACAACAAAGGGAAAATAGTAATCACCCTCAAAGGATGTTGAAATATATCTTCTTTAAATGTCAATAGCGTCTGGGATGGAATTTCTGTAGGACATGAAAATTTCAGATAAATGTGGGTGCATGTTTGTAGATTACTAACAGAAAAAGGAATCTACTTTTTCCACTGTGGTGTAGTATAAATTAAGCTATAAAGTTAAGTCTAGGCTTCATCCGCTGCAATGTTCTGCTACTTACTAGTTGTTTGGCTTCAGGCTATTTGTGTAAATTTTGGACCTCAGCTGTAAATTTTCCTGACCTGTAAGATGGAGGAGTTGCCCTTACTCAGTACCTTTCTGAATCAAATATTCTAGAATGTTAAAGCAAACTGAGAGGTTAGCTATGTGGTATACTGGAAAGCACCCTGAGCATGGAGTTAGGAAGATCTCAGTTCAAATCCAGCCTTAGACAGCTACTAGTTGCATGACCCTGGACAAGTAATTTAACCTTAATCTGCCTCAGTTCTTCAACTGCAAAATGGGAATACTAACAGCATCTATCTCATGGAGGTTATGAGATAATATTTGTAAAGTATTTAGCACAGTGACTGGAACATATAGGTACTTAGGAAATGTGTGTTCACTTCTCTTTTCTTTTTTTTGTTGCTTTTTGGTGGGCAGTTGGGGTTAAGTGACTTGCCCAAGGTCACATGGCAATTTTTTGTGTTAAGTGTCTGAGGCCAGATTTGAACTCAGGTTCTCCTGACTCCAGGGCCTGTGCTTTATTCAGTGTGCCACCCAGCTGCCCCACCTTCTCCTTTCTTTTAATTAATTCACAAGTCTTGAGCTTTTTTTATATATATTTTTTAATATAGTCAGAGTAGAAAGTGTTATCAGTATAATGAAGTGAAATTTAAAAGGCCCATTTTGTCTTTATCTCTCTCTTTGTCTTTGTCTCTCCTTCCCCTTTTCCCTGTTTCCTTCCTTCCCAGAGTCACAATACAGTGCATAATGTGGCAGGTTCTTAAAAAATGCTTATTTAATCATATTTTAAGACACATTCTGGGCCAATGATTTTTTTCTTCATAGCAATAGATTAGAATATAATAGAGTAGAATAGTTATTCTTCTTCTTTTTGTTTGTTTGCTTTTTGGAGAGCAATTGGGGTTAAGTGACTTGCCCAAGGTTACATGGCTAATAAGTGTGTCAAGTGTCTGAGGCCAGATTTGAACTCAGGTCCTCCTGATTCTAGGGCCAGTGTTTTATTCACTGCATGACCTAGCTACCTGATTAGTTCTTCTTTTTTTTTTTTTAAGCAATTGGGGTTAAGTAACTTGCTCAAGGTTACACGGCCAGTTATTTCTGGGTGTGGTGCTGAGTGTCTGAGCCCGGGATTCGATCTCCAGGTCGTCCCAACACTGGAACAGGTGCTCTTACTCTCTGAGCCACCTGGCTGCCCAGTTATTCTTCTTTAAGGGCCCTGGATTCATTTTTAGGTCACTGCCAATCCTTGTTTAGTTTAGTGATCATAGAATCCTATCATCTCAGAATTGGAAGGAACTTTAGAAATCACCTAGTTTATAGTCTCTCTTCAGAGATGAGAAAACTGAAGACAAGGAAGGTGAATTTATGCTGTTGCTAATCATGCCCTGATAAACCCTAACCTTGGATGACTTACACTATCTGCTGACTTGATTTCTACTCCAGTGCTGATGGAGCAAGTTATGGAAATTCACAAACCATGCTGATTGGCTCCACTACAAATTAGAATACATAATACCAATTTAACCCTCATTGCAACAAGACAATCCTTCTAAACCTGGTGTCTTCAGCACTTGGAGAAGGATAGCACCAAACCATTGAGATCAACTGGAAATGAAATGTGGAAGATTTACCTATCTGGGTATTTAAGGAAGAGAAAGAACCATTACAAAATAGATGTAATTACATTTATTTATGTTTGTGCCTTTAGATATTTAAACTATATACAGGATGAGACATCTCTCCATTATATATTTTTTTCCCAATCAGTGTATTGGAGAAGACAATGATATTTTTGGGTCGAACTTTAGTTCTTTTCTTCTTTGATATATAGCATGCCAAGACCTGCAGTACTTTAAAGTCTCTGGTTCTAGGTCTTGTGTGATTTTAATCTTAGAACCATCATATCTGAGATTTTTTAATCTTGACACTTTTAATATTTTATCCTAGAGCTGGAGATTTTGGAATTTGACTATGATATTCCTATGAGTTTCCCTCATTGGATCTCTCTTAAGTGTTGATCTATGGATTTTTCTATTTCTACTTCCTCCCCTTCTTCTAATGTATCAAGACAATTTTCTTTACTTTATGTATTAAGATTTTTTTTATCATAACTTTCAGTTATTCTGATTATTTTTATGTTTTCTCTCTTCTTGATCTATTCTTCAAATCTGTTGTTTTTCTTATAAGATGCTTCACTTTCTCTTCTATTTTTTTCATCATTCATATTTTGTTTAATTATGTCTTGATCTTTATTAATTTCATTGGCTTCACATTGTCCAATTCAAATTTTCAAGGTGTCATTTTCTTCCTTAAGATTCTGGATCTCCTTTTCTAATTGGTTGAATTCCTTTCTTAATCTTCTTATTTTTCTTGGGTCATGCTTATTTTTCCTCCATCTCTGTCCTTTGATTTTTTTTAAGTCTTTTCAAAGTTTTTCTATGATTTTTTGGGGAAAGCAGGTGACCATTTGACATTACTCTTTGGTCTCTTCTTTACTTCAATATTCTCCTCTGAAGATCAACTATGGTTTTCTATATTCCAATAACATCTTTCTACTGTTGTATTCTTTCTCCTTTGCCTATGCTTTTTTGTGGCAATAGTTTAATTTTTGTAATTACCTCTAACCCTGGGGTATGGTTGATGGTGCCCCTTGCACCAGATCTTTAGTTCTCCCCTCTAGCCTAGAACCAAAACCAAACCTCCAACCTCCTGTAAGTGCCCAGAGCCAGGGACTTTCTGTCCCACTGCTTCTGCACTCCCCCAGGGATGTGGGCTCTTTCATTTTCCTTCCCTACCCCCTTGCTCTTTGCAGCACAACTGGGTCTGGTGTTCCTTGTCAGCAGAATTTCCCTCAATCTTCCTAGACTCAGACACCCAACTGCTCTCATTATGGTAGGGATGGGGAGGGTAAAAGTTCCTGTCATTGGGACCTAGTCAGCCCCTCAAACCAAATTACCCCAAGGCTTGCTCCTTGATATTAAAGCAGACCATAGCCTGGAGGTATTTACTCTGCACAGGGAACAAACTTGTTCCTGGGATATTTCTTCTTCTGATCTTTTCAAATTGTCCCAGAAAGATCATGGTTGGGGTCATCTTATTTTTTTTACCCTGTACTTTGTTCACCCTGATGGGCTATTTTATCTCTTTTGTGGGGGGAAATCTTGAGATCTTGGAATTTTGTGACCTGCTCCATCATCTTTCCAGAATCCTCACAAATGACATTTCTTACATGCAAATTATCATTGGCTATATGCTGTTTCATGTTCAGCAGCTTAATTTGGAACCACAATGTCTTTGCATTGACTTTTGAGTAAACTGCAATTTTGATGTTCTGAGAATTTGGTTTTTTTTATGTCTTACAGACTTATAGCATTATTCATAGCAGCATTTCTTGGAAAATGTTGGTGTGAAAAAAGTGGTACCACTTCACACCAATCAGATTGACTAATATGACAGAAAAGGAAAATGACAAATGTTGGGTTGGTTGTGGGAAAATTGGGACACTAATGCAGTGTTGGTGGAGTTGTGAATTGATCCAATTATTCTGGAAAGCAATGTGGAATTTTGCCCAAAGGGCTATGAAACTGGTCATATGGTTAGACCCAGTATTACCACTACTAGGTCTATAAACCAAAGATATTTTTTTTTAAGAAAAAGAACCAATATGCCACACACATATGTATATGTGTGTATATGTATACATATATATATATATGTCTATCTATCTACCTATCTAGTAGCTCTTTCTGTGGTGGTAAAGAGTTGGAAATTGAAAGGATATCCATCAATAAGAGAATAACTGAATAAGATGTGATATATAGTATACGATTGTGATGGAATATTACTATGCTAAGAGAAATGGATAGCAACATGCTTTCAGAAAATCCTGAGAAGACTTACATGAATTTATGCAAACTGAAATGAACAAAACCAGGAGAACATTGTACACAGTAACAGCCATATTATAAGATGATCAGTTGTGAATGACTGAGCTCTTCCAAGCAATACAATGATCTAAAACAGAGCTTCTAAACTTATTTGGTCTACTGCCTTCTTAAAAAAAATACCCAATGTCCCCATGGAAATCTTTCTTTTTACCCTTTAGCAGTTTTTAAAATTTTCATCATTTCAAAAAGATATAAAATTTATTTTGAAATGATACATCTTAAATTTAATAATTTATTATATATTTTTCTGATTTTAAATTGTAATATTTTGTATTCAATATTGTGTCATGTGACCATATAGTATTGTCTTGTGTCATGTAACCATATAGGATTGTCTTGTAAACAAGTCATTACTGCACAAAGGCTTGCCAATGCATACTGGACTTCCAGAAAATGCATGACATGTTCACCTGCCAATACTTCCTTGTTAAGACCTGTCAGAAGGCTTGACCACTGATCAGTTTTAACTTGCATTTTGTGTGTTTATTTGGTTAATAATGTAGTTATTTTTAATATATTTTAATATTGATTTATTTTGTTCTTCACATATTTAAATATATATATATACATACATATATATATATATATGTGCTAATGAAAATAAAACTATTCCATATGGTAAGGGGAAAAATCCACTTTTATTTATTTCCCATTTTTCTGAATTGAGTGTTTAAGCAGAGCTTATTAGAACTCCCATAGTCTCCTCTTCTTCCTTTCTTCTAGTTTTCTATTCAATTTGACCAAATTATTACCCAGCTTCACGTGTAAGAATAATTCATTCTGCAATAGCTTTGCATTGATAATGAATCATTGATTGTCCATTTGGAGATTGTAATAATTGTATTTTTCAATATTTGGTGCTTGACATATCTAGCATCTTCTGACTTTTATTGAAGAAAAAATTTAAAATTTAGAGACACAATGCTCCCAAGGTATTCTACAAATATAAGTTGATTTTTTAAAAAATTTCTTCTTCCCATATTTAATAATATAGTTTGCACTGTCCTTCCAAGATTGCATCCCTATGGTAGTTACTAAGATTCATAGGATACATTGACTTTATTTGGAAGATCATATTAAATTCTTCATAAAATTCATATTTCTCTCCATCCACTGAAACAGTTATTAGCTAGAATTATCCTCATATTGCCCACTTCGTTTTTATTTTTTTAGGAACACAGTAATGTGAGAAGACTAAATGTCTCATGGAATAATGGCTTGGGTGGGTTTTTTGTTTTGTCTCATTTTTTATTTAGTTTTCCTTTGTTCACATGACTCATTTACCCAGTGTTACTTTTAATGCCAATCATTGTTCTATAACCAAGAATGTATTATACTAATAATCTGACACCCATCCATAATGACATTCTTGCAACAAGCAAAATCAGAAGATTTGAAGTTGCAGATAAATGGAATGACAACAAAGAGATTCTCTTTAGAGAGGTAAATAAAAAAGTTGGTTTCAGATATGAATGAGACTAAATGGCTTCTGACTTATCTGCCAACTCAAAATTTCCATGACTTTTTTTTTAATTAAACAAGTGTTGCATTTTTTTTTTCATTTTAAAAGGTTCATCTTTAACTCTCTGAAGGTAGTAATAAATAATATGGATTGGTTAGGGCCCACTATAATTGCAGTTGGAAGGAAAATTGAAAATAGATTAAAATTTATTTTATTAACATGACACCCTTATTTAAGAGTCCGCATTTAGGGTTTTTGTTTATTTGCTTTTTACATTTTACTCTCATTGTCATGAAGGATGGAATTTTTATGAACTTTTCTATGACCACAATAAATATATGCTCTGATAAGTAATGGTGAATTATTTTTTTAACTTATATTCTTTCTCTCCTGTGTCTTTATAAGAATTCTCTTCTCTGTGACCTTTGCTTCATGGAAATTGCTGACGTTCAACTGATGAAACTCATCTGCATTAACTTTATCATTAAAAAAAAAACACCCATCATTTCCCTTTAAGGGATATAATTAATTACTGAATGCAGATTTTATTGAAGCAACAGTTAATTAAAATTACAAATCAACATTACAAAAATTGTTCTAGACGTTTATTTTAGAAGGAGGGGTGACCTTTATGGAAATCAAGGTAAAGTATGGTTATATTGACATCTTAATTACCATTCGACGTACTATCAGGAGCTAATTTCCACGTTGGCTAAAAACACTTGTCTTTTATCATGCATATATTAGTATAGTTATTTTAGGAAATAATCATTTTGGATAGCTAGTCTTCTGTCTGGTTACAAAATAATAATGAGCAGAATATTCTTAAGAAAGGAGATACATAATGTTTAGTGCATTGGTCTTTTTCAAAAACAAAGGACTAACAGCAAGTTTAATAGGTTGTACATTTATTAACCTTAAAAAAATCTAGCATATTGCTTCAAGAACCAATCAGCAAGTATTTATTAAGTACCTAAAATATCCCAAGCACTGTTCTAGGCAACAGAAATATGAAGACAAAAACAAAACAGCTCCTGTTCTCAAGAATTTATATTCTTTCTGAAGAGAAGGAGCTTGTTCGGCAACATTTTCTTACACTGAACAATGCAATATCAAGCTATAGATGTGGAGTGAGAGGAACTTGGTTGGAACTCCACTCTAATAGTTAACTACCAAGTCATTTAATCTTTTGGAGCATTAGTTACCTCACTTTTTAAATGAGAGGTTAGTCTCAAGGTCCTCTAAGATTCCTTTCATGTATTCTGTGATCCATTTATTACATGTTCCTGATTGCTGGACAAATTAAATTGTAGAGAGTTTTTGGTCTCTCACCTTTATCATGTTTTGTATTGGCCTGTTTTATACCTTGACAACTCACCTAGCAACACAAGAGAAGAAATTTGTTTCTATGATGCAATAAAGAACAATCATTTAGATATAAATAAGAAATGTTGAGGTGTCTTTAAATCAGAATCATCTGATATGATTTCCTGAAGGAAAGACCATTGGCTTCCTTTCTCATACCAATTACATTGGACACCAAATTCATGATTACAATGCCCAGTCATTCCCCAGTCTCATTTCCTGGATGTCATTCCCCAGTCTCATTCCTGGGTGTCCACTACAAATATATCTGCTTAGCACTGTCATCTAGCGTGTAAAGAGTGACACCTGTCTTTCTTCCCACAACTCAGAAATATGCAGATTGGGGAAGTCAGCCAGCATGACTTCATTAAAAGGAAAATCAGATTTGACAAGTGTGCTTTGGAAATACTGTACCTCAAAGTAGAGATACAGAAAAAAAAAATACTGTGTGCATAATTATAGTTCCAAGGAAGTCTCTTTCGTAATTATAAACCATGCAAGATTTCATATTCAGATTGGAGAAAATTGAAAGTCTGCAGCCATATGGGAGATTTCCATTAATTATATTTTTAAGACTCCACTTTCTGAATAAATTTAGACAATTGCTTTTCTGTTCATCGTTAGTAGTGGGATAGAGTTTGTTTGACAGAGGGTTAGAAAATGATAAATGGTATCAAAGCCTTATTTTCATTGCCTACTCTTCTATATTCTTCTTATTTCTCCTCATTCCTAACCTTTCTATTCTGGGGCGTGAATTCTTGTAGAATTTTAGTTATTTCAGCAATAATCATTCATAAAATGCCTCTAATGCACAATATGCTTTAATAGCAGAGAAAAAAGGAAATCGCTTAGCCTCTTTTGTTCTTAAGTTCCTCATCTGTAAAATGAAGAGTTAAATTAGATGGCCTAAGAAGTTCCTTCCTACTCTAAATATAAAACTCTTATTACCTATGATCTCCTGAGTATTTAGCCTGGGGAAGGGAAATATATAAAACAGCCCCCATTATCAAGGAGACTACATTCTACTGGGAACTTGTAACTTGAATTCTGGAAAAAAATTCTGTTGAATCAGCAGGGATGCTATGTCTGGAAAATGAAGATTGTTTTGTATTTTATAATTCTCACCAGAAAGACCCTTACACTGCATAGATAGGAGGGAGTGCTATTTAGTCCATTTTTCCATTGGGGGAAAGATTTCTAAATATCAGTGCTTTCAGCTGAGCATTCTTCCAGCTATTGCTAACTAGGAAGGTCATCACTCCAGCAGGAGCAAAAGCTCTCCTTCTTTAATTCGGTTACTCAAGGCACAAACTGAGAGAGCAGCAGGAACTGCATTAGCCTCACTAAATAAGAACTGTTCTTTAAAAACATCATTAGAAATCCATTTTCCCCAAACTACGAAAGCTGCATGAATTAGAAGAAATCAGCACATTTCCCACAATCTTTCTCTTGTTTCATTCCTTCTTTTCTTTCATTTCATTTTTTTCCAAATGTTTTGCTTATTCTTCTCATTTTAGGAGAATTATTTCCTTTGCTCCTTCCAGCCAAGTCTCCAAACAATTCAATATACATATCTGTGAGACACTGCTGGTTAAATGAATTCTTCTGCTTTTGTGCAAATCTTTTGGCATTTGTGGAATGACGTGCTCCAAAAATGCATGTTACTGAAATAGTTACCAACATGGATTTCATGGTTTTTTTTCTGTGTATAGAATGTGCATGTTTAAATAGAAAATTTGAACAACTGGAATATTGCATGTCTTCCATGTCTTTTCTCTTCTCATCTGTTGGGGAGGTGAATTAGAAGTTGGAAATCAATTGCTCAAAATTTCCATTAAATCCCCATATTTTTTTTTCTGAATCTGTTTAGCATCTCTGCCCATGCTAGGTTTCTCCTCTAACTCAGGGCTATTTTTCTATTTTGGAATGCTATGACTTCCCTCTTTGATTATCACTAATTATGTGTGTGTGTGTAAACATACATATGTATTTGTGTATGTATGTGGAGGCACATGTGCACATACAGAGATAGGTACATAGGTGTTTGCATGTTTTCCCCCCTACTAGCTTGTGAACTCCTCAAGAGCAGGGATAATCTTTTGGCTTTCTTTATATCTACATTGCTTAGAACTGTGTCTTACACAGTAGGTGTTTAATGTGTGCTTGCTGATTTGAAGGAATAGAGAAGGGCAATAACCCAGATTTTTGGTGAAATTGTAAAGCAAAAAATTCAGTTAAACAAATTCAGTACTTATGAAGTAGATATTTTAGGCCAGGTTCTGTGCTAGTTTCTCTGGAGAATAAATATGAAAAATAATGTCTTTGCCATCCCAGGCCTTACAATCTCAGCAAATAGGGAAGAGCATTGTATAACAAGAATAAGACATGTATAGAAATAAACATTATATGAGGGAGAATTTGGTAAGAACAAAAAAGGGGGGATAGATGAAATTCTTTAAAAATATGAGGAGAAAAGTTTTTTTTTTTTCAGCTGGATCAATGTTAAAATGTGCTTTGTGGAATATTACATATGAACAAACTCTCAAAGAAAGAAGAGTTGAAGTGGTAGAAATATTGAAGGAAAATTTTTCAAGTATTCACTCATTCAAACATGTAGAAGTAAGGGATGGACAGAGCCAAGATGGTAGAGTAATGGGAACTCACTTGAACTTTCCCAGAATTTCCTCCAAACAGCTTTAAAATAACACCTAAAATTGAATTCAGGAATAGAAAAAAAAAAAACAACAGAAGCTTGAGGTGAAACAATTCCCCTGCCCAGGACAGCTTAGGAGGTCAGTCGGAAAGGTCTGTCTCACCCTAGTAGTAGTGGACCCCAGTAGCACAGTGCAGGCCAGGCCTTAGGGGTGGCTGCTTCCGGAGCTCTCAGAACATAGATGGGGGAGGGGTGGCTCAGACAAGTGTTCAGGAGTAGATTATGGCAGACCAATTGCTAGCAATGGGCAAAGAACCCTGTTGTTTTGCCCTTACACAGTTCTGGGTTCCAGGGAAAAAAAGGGAACATTATCTCACTGGCACTTGTGGCCCCAGGGGAGCAAGTTCCAGGGATGTGAAGAATACTTGGGTTTTCTCATGGCAGAGTTGGAGGGAGGTTTGTCTAAAGTCCAAGGCTAAGAGAAGCACTATCCCTCGTCTGAGTGGCATTTGCAGGATCAGAAAGAACAAGAGGATTGAGGCCCATAAATGAGCAAGGGCCTAGAGGAGTGTTTGTGGAAGCTCTCAATTCAGAGCACAGTCTACAAGAGCAGGGACCGCACCTCTCCTTAGATCATACTTCCTTGGAATAACTAAAAACTTTCAGACCCCAAAAACTAACTTTAAAGCAGTGAAAAAACAAACAAACAAACAAAAACAACAACTTGAAGCTTGGGCCAGTGTTCTCTCCACTCTGGGAACAGAGACCAACTTTGACACAAAATTAAAAGTCAAGAAATACCCTGACCATGTAACAGGGCATCAAAACCCCACAATCAGATGCTGAAAAACAGAAATATTTAATGCATCCTCTTTGGATTACAATGCAAAACAAAGTAAGTAAACAACAACAGTAAGAATGTGGCCATAAAAAGTCATTATGGAGACAAGGAAGGTCAAGACACAAGCCCAGAAGAAGACAACCAAACCACAGCAGCTACATGCAAAACCTCAAAAAAAATTGTGAATTGGACACAAGCCCAAACACAGTTCCTGGAAGAGGTCAATTTTTTTTTAATCAAATAAGAGAGGAGTGAAAAACTAGGAGAAGAAATGAGATTGAAGCAAGAAAATTATGAAGAGAGAAGTCAACAGCTTTGTAAAAACATAAAATAAGTGGGTGGAGCAGAATCTATTATGATTCAACTGAAGTTAAAAAAAAACCAAGGTAACAATCATAATCTCAATGCAAAAGCAAAATAGATCTAATTTTAAAAGATAATAAGGGAAACTTCATTTTGCCAAAAGGTACCATACACAAATGAGTAATATCACTATTAAACATATATACACCAAATAGTATAGCATCAGTATTCTTAAAAGAAAACTTAAATAAGTTATAGGAGGAAATACACAATAAAACTATACTAGTGGAGGACATCAACTTTTCCCTCTTAAAACCAAATCAATTAAAACAAAAAAAAATAAGAAAGAAGGCAAGGAGATGAAAAGAATTTTCAAAAAGCTAGATATGATAGACCTCTGGAGAAAATTGAATGACAATACAAGACAGTATACCTTTTTCTCAGCTTCACAAAAAAATAAAAAAAAAACTGATCATGTAATAGGTCATCAAAACCCCACAATCAGATGCTGAAAAACAGAGATATTAAATGCATCCTTTTTGGATTACAATGCAAGAAAAAATATTCAATAAAGGGCTATGGAGACATAGATTAAAAATTACTTGGAAACAAATATATGGAGACCTTATATGATTGTATATTGGGTAAAATTCAATATTAATAAATAATAATGGAACCAATAAGATGGGAATGGATGCAGATTGTAGATGGTCTTCACTGCCAGACTATGGTGTTACTCAGTATGCATTGTAGAGTTACTGTAGAATTTTGAAAAAGGGAGTGGCATAGTCAAACCTGTGTATTAGGAAGATGGTTTTGGCAGCTGTGTGAACATGAATTAGAGAAGGGAGAGGCTAAATACATGGGAAATAGCTTGGAAACTATTCAGATAGTCTGGTTGAGAGGAACTGAGAGACAAAATTATGTGTCTGCCCATGAGAATTAAAAAGAGTACAGGTGTGCAACATCACAGAAGTAGAATTGATAGAACTTGGCAAATGATTGAATGTTTAGAGGGAAGGAAAGAGAACATTTGAATATGAGTCCAAGGATCCAGAAAATGTGACACTGTAGGAAGTAGGCCTTCTCTCTGGCTATTGAGGGCCTGTGTAAGAATTCTACCTCTGACAAAGGAGCAGAATCTATTGTTTCAAGTGAATTCAAAAAAGTGATCAAGCTTTCATAAAAAGCTACAGTAGAGAGTAATAATGCTCAAAACTTCAGACAAAATTGAAATGATCAAGAAATAAGTAGAGAAATTACATTATGCTTAAAGCTATCATAGACAACAATATAATAACAATACTCAATGCTTTTATACAAAATATCATAGCATCTAAATACTTAAATGAAGAGTTAATTGAATTGCAGTGAGAAATATTTAGTAAAATTATAATAGTGAGGGACCTCCATGTACCCCTTTCAGAATAAGACACATTGAACAAAATATGAATAAGAAAAAGTTAATATCTCAAATGGAAATTTGGGGAGAATTGCATATATCAGATCACTTGTGATTTCTGAATTGTGATGGAAAAGAGTTTACATATTTCTTATCCATAAATGGTACCACTAAATTGACCATATACCTGGGAATCCTCACAAACAAATCCTCACAAACAAATTTACAAACAAACACACAGTTCAATAAAAAATATATTAAATAATGGGACTTTTGAGGAAGAATTAAAAATGAATTGGGGACGAATAACTCAATCCTAAAAAAGTTATGAGTCAAAGAACAAATAATAGAAAACTAGACAATTTCATTAAAAGAAACCACAATGATAAGAAAACATACCAGAACATACTGGATTTTGCTAAAGCATTTCTTAAAGGGGAAATATATTTTTAAATGTTTTCATCAATGAGAGGGACAGAGAGAGGGAAAGAGAGAGAGAACTAATGAAAGGATAAAGCAACTAAAAAAATGAAAAGCAACAAAGCAGAATTTCTGAAACTAAACACTAGAGTAGAAAATCTGAAAATTAATGAAGAAATTTTTAAAAGTGAAAGCAAAAACGTGATATCAAATTAATAAAACTTTTAAAATGTTAATAAGGTGGGGTGCAGTCAAGATGGTGGTGTAGCAACAAAACTTTCGCGGGGCTCCCACTACCACCTCCTCCAATTCATGTAAAAGGTGACTCCAAAAGAAACTTTGGAGCTACAGAAGCCAAAAAGTGACACACAGAAGCAAGCCTCCCCCTGACGACAGCAAGGCAGGCTTGCAGGAAGGGGCCAGTGCAGCACTCTGGGAGCCAACCTCAGCCCCGCGAGCCTGAGGTCTTAGCCTCAGGGCAGCCTGGCCAGCCTCGGGCTACAAGGAGTTGAGATCACCAGCAGCTGTGATTGTTTCCAGAATTATCAAGCCATAAATGCTAAGGACAAGGTGAGAGGTCAGTGCAGTTTGGACTTTGGGATCCTGTAGTTCATGAGTTTGGTTGGCCTAAGCCCCCAGGGCAAGAAGCTGCTAAGGTGCAGCGGCTGTGCAGTCCCTGCCACATGGCTGCTTCAGCTACTGGCCTGCAGATTATAAGGGGACCAAGTGACCAGTCTGAGGGGTATTCGCTCTTGCTTTAACCTGCTTAGATCAGGATTGCGGTCTAGGGTGGACATCTTGGGGTGTGTGAGGAGCTTGCCAGAGCAAGTGGAGGCTTCAGAGAGGGCAGCCAACAAATACCTTCTGCAGCTGAGAAAATCCCAGCATTTGGGATGAAGGTCCCCTGTTTGGTAGCAGAGTCCTGCTGTGGAAAAAAGCTCAAAAGTCAAATAATTGAGTGGCAAAATGAGCAGGCAAAGGAAGCAAACCAAGCAGAGCAATTCAATTTTACACTCCTATTTTGGAGACAAAAAGGATCAAAGCATGGAACAGGAGGAAGACAACAAAGTCAGAACTCCTGCATCAAAAGATTCCAAGAAAAATATGAACTGGTTACAGGCCATAGAGAGGCTTAAGAAATATTTTAAAAACCAAATAAGAGAAGTGGAGGAAAAATAGGGAAGAGAAATGAGAAGGATGAAAGAAAATTATGAAATGAGAGTCAACAACCTGATTGAAGAAAATTACACCTTAAAAAAATACACTTACTCAAATGGCAAGAGAGACTCAAAAAGCCAATGAGGAGAATAATGCCTTAAAAAGTCAAATTAGCCAGATGGAAAAAGAATCTCAAAAGCTCACTGTAGAGAATCATTCCTTCAGAATTAGATTGGAGCAAATGGAAGCTAGTGACTTTATGAGAAATCAAGATACTATTAAACAGATACAAACAAATGAATAAATAGAAAGCAATGTGAAATATCTCATTCTGAAAATGACTGACATGGAAAAGAGATCCAGAAGAGATAATTAAAAATTTATTTGACTACATGAAAGCCATGACCAAAAAAAGAAGCTAGAAATCATTGTTCAAGAAATTCTCAAGGAACATTGCCCTGATGTTTTACAACCAGAGGGGAAATAAAAGTTGAAAGAATTCACCAATCTACTCTCATAAAAGATTCTTAAAAGACAACTCCTAGGAATATTATAGCCAGGTTCCGGAATTCCCAGATCAAGGAGAGAATATTACAAGCATACAGGAAGAAACAATTTGAATATTGTGGATAGAAAATCAGGATAACATAGGAATTGGAAGCTTCCACACTGAGGGATCGATGAGCTTGGAAGATGATATTCTAGAGGTCAAAGGAGCTGGGATTAAAACCAAGAATTACCTACTCAGCAAAACTGAGTATCATGTTTCAGGGGAAAATATGGTTACTCGGTGGAAGAGAGGATTTTTAAGCATTCTTGTTGAAAAAAACAGAGTTGAATAGAAATTTTGACATTCAGACACAAGAAGCAAGAGAAGCATGAGAAGGTAAACAGGGAAAAGAAATCATAAGGAACTTATCAGAGTTGAACTATTTACATCCCTACATGGAAAAACCATAATTGTAACTGATGAAACTTTTCTCAGTATGAGAATATTTGAAGGGAAGAGAATTGTGTTTACACACACACATACATGTATATGTCTATATAGGAGGGGATATGGGCGTATGAATACATATCTGAATTTGTGTATATATGTGCACAGGTATACATAGACAGAGGGCACAGCACCAATTTAATAGGAATGGATGACACTGAAAAGGTGAAATTAAGAGTTGAGAGAGGAGTATAATAAAAAGAGATGGGAAGAGACAGAATGAGGTAAACTATCTTATATAGTAGAGGCAAGGGAAATTGGTTACATGGAGGGGAAGAATAAGAAGGCTAAAGGGAATGGGTCAGCATTATTCTCATTGAATTTGGCTTAGGGAGGGAATGACATACATACCAAAAAAGGTATCTCACCCTACAGGAAAGTAGGGGGGAAAGGAATGAGAGGGGGGATGATGGAAGGAGGGCAGGCTAGTGGGGAGAGAAGTTAGAAGCACCCACTTTTGAAAAGGGACAGGATCAAGATTTAGAATAGAACAAGTGGAAGGTGGGATAAAAGGGAGGGAAATATAGTCAGACTTATACAATATATCCACTATGGAAATGTTTTGCATCGCCACACATGTACAATATATACTGAATTGCTTATCTTGCCAGTAAGGGTGGGTGACAAGAGAGCAAGGGAATGAATCTGGAATTCTAAGTTTTAAAATCAAATGTTTAATATATATATATATGTGCTATAATTAATATTATTTTACATGTAACTGGAAAACAAGATATATAGGCACTGGGGCATAGAAATCCACTGTGCTCTAATGAAAAATCAGAGGGGGAATGGGAGAAGATATGGGAGAGAGCAGATTGGCAGAGCAGATATTCAGTGGGATCTCTATTTTGGCATGGTGGGCAGGGGAAAAACGGGGAGAATATTTGTATATCAAAATCTTGAGGAAATGAATGATGTGAACTAGAAATTAATAAACATTTGATTAAATAAAAAAAAGAAAATGCTTTGTACATCCAGATAATAAATTAGGGAGTCTGAATGATGATCAAAGCATACTATATGCTTTCACTCTTTTTTGTTTTGTTTTGTTTCCTTTTTCTTGTGGTTCATTCCATTAGTTATAATTATTCTTTACAACATAACTAATGTGAAAATATGTTTAATATGAATATATATGTAGAGCCTATAATAGATTGCATGCCATCTTGGGGAGGGCGAATGGAAGGGAGGAGAAATTTAAAACCCTAAAACATGTTGAACTGAATGTTGTAAACTAAAAAAATAGGAAAAGAGACCCTGATAAATTCTATGACATAAAAATTATCTTGTTACAAAGCCAGGGAGAGAAGAGACAGAGAAAGTTGTTGACCAACATCCCTAATGAATACTGAAATTAAAATATGAAATAAATAAAATATTAGCAAATATAGTGTTAACAACATAAAAGATATATATATGTATATATATATATATATATATATGTGTGTGTGTATATATATATATATATATAAACATAAAACACAATGAGCACATTGTATTTATATGAGAAAAGGAGCCTGGCTCAGTAAAACCAAATACATATGTGTGCATAATAGACCTTTTAAAATAAACTAATGAGAATCAGATTATTATATCAATAGATACTGAAAATTTTTTGATAAAAACAAATGCTTCTGTCAAAACATGAATGAAATGAAGTGAAGCATTGAATGAATGTTAGGTGCTTAGATCTACACCATGTCAATATAATAAAAATAACATGTTTTTGGAGGGAGAAGTCAGGGCAATTGGGGTTAAGTGACTTGTCCAACGTCACAAGGCTAGTAAGTATTAAGTGTCTGAGGCCAGATTTGAACTCAGATCCTCCTGACTCCAGGGCCGGTGCTCTATTCACTTGTGCCACCTATCAACCCCGACAATTTTTTAAATTGAATTTTAATCACAAAATTAACTTGCTAATTTGGTGTCATGCCAATCTAAGTATTATTATTTTATCAAACTAAAACAATGATATTCATCTTGAGGAACAAAAGGCAAAGAATCTCAAAGAAAATAATGAATAAAAGCGGGAATAGGACCTAACAATACCAGGTTGCAATGAAATATGTCACAAAGCAGTAATCATCAACATTATTTACTTAAAAATAGAAAGGTCAGTCTATGAGATAGCTAGACAAAGGAGTACAGAAGCAAATGAATACAGTGGTATAGTGCTCAATAAACCCAAAGTAATCACTGTTTAATGAAAGTAGTTCCAAAGGTAGAGTCCTACTGTGGCAAAAAAGTAAAAGCACAAAAGTCAAGTAATTGAGTGGCAAAATGAGCAGGAAAAGGAAAACAAAGCAGACAGAAGATTCCAACAATTACACTCCTATTTTGGGGACAAAAAAGAGCAAAGCATGGAACAGGAGGAAAACAGTGAAGTCAGAACTCCTGCACCAGAAGCTTCAAAGGAAAATACAAGCTGGTTACAGGCCATAGAGGACCTTAAGAAGCAGATAAGAGAAGTGGAGGGAAAATTGGGAAGAGAAATGAGAACAATGCAAGAAAATTATGAAATGAGAGTCAACAGCCTGTCTGAGGAAAATAATACCTTAAAAAACAGACTGACTCAAATGGCAAAGGAGGCTCAAAAAGGCAATGAGGAGAAGAATGCCTTAAAAAGGTGAATTTGCCATATGGAAAAAAAATCTTAAAAGCTCAATGAGGAGAATCATTGCTTCAGAATTAGATTGAAGCAAATAGAAGCTAATAACTTTATGAGTAATCAAGAGGCTATTAAACAGATCCAAACAAATGAAAGAATAGAAGGCAATGTGAAATATCTCATGGGAAAACCACTGACCTGGAAAATAGATCCAGGAGAGATAATTTAAAAATTATTGGACTACCTGAAAGCCATGATCAAAGTAAGAACCTAGAAATCATCCTCCAGGAAGTTCTCAAAGAAAACTGCCCTGATGTTTTAGTACCAGAGGGCAAAATAGAGCTTGAAAGAATCCACCGATCACCTCCTGAAAAAGATCCCAAAAAGAAAACTCCTAGGAATATTATAGCCAGGTTCTGGAATTCCCAGATTAAGGAGAGAATATTACAAGCATCCAGGAAGAAACAATTTGAATATTGTGGAAACACAATCAGGATAACCCAGGATCTGGCAGCTTCTACACTGAGTGATCAAAGGGCTTGGAATCTGAAATTTCAGAGGTCAAAGGAGCTGGGATTAAAACCAAGAGGCACAGGGGCGTCCAGGTGGTTGTAAGGGTTATGGGATTTAAAGATCTTCCATGCCCTGTTGGACTTGCTGACGTAGCAGGAAGGGGCGGAGCAAGAGGAAGCGGAAGCCAAGCTAGCATTCCTGCGGTGGCTGGCGGTGGTGGTGACGGCGGCAGCAGCAGAGGCAGTGGCAGCGCGAAGCCCTTTTTGAGTTAGGACTGCTAAGGACTTTCTGCTAAGGACTCCTGCTGAGGACTGCCAGGGGCCGGAGCTGCTGGGAGCGCGCTTCCAGGACGCTGGGTGGTTGCTGTGTGTGGGGAGAGGAGGACCTTTGCCTGAGGTAGCCTGTTCTGTTTTAAAGGCTTGAAAATGTGGGTGCTTTCTACTTTATCTACCTGTGCCAATATCATAACTACTCTGATGGCTTTCACTTTCTGGTTTTGGGACTCAGTCTTTTGGTATCTTAATAAATTTTCTAGTTTATTTCCTCATATGGCAAACATGACGTATTTTGTAATGGATAATTATATCAGCATATTTGTAATCTCTATAGGCATTGTGAATATGGCATTGCTGATACAGTGGTGCAGTGAGTAAGAGCACCAGCCCCAGATTTGGGATGACTTGGGATCGAATCTGGGCTCAGACACTTAGCACCACACCCAGAAATAACTGGCCATGTAACCTTGAGCAAGTTAACCCCAATTGCTTTAAAAAAAAGTTAATTTCTATCCCTGTTGCATGCATCTAGTATTTCTGATCACTATAAACATTTAAAACCCAAACTAAGGCCTCAACATTTGGAGCGGCCAAGTAGCACAGCAAGTAAGAGCACCTGCTCCAGTGTCTGGATGACCTGGGAATCGAATCCGGGTTCAGACACTTAGCACAACACCCAGAAATAACTGGCTGTGTAACCTTGAGCAAGTTACTTAACCCTGATTGCTTTAAAAAAAAAAAACAACAAGAATCACCTATCCAGCAAAACTGAGTGTCATGTTTCAGGGGAAAATATGGCCATTCAGTGGAATAGAGGACTTTCAAGCATTCTTGCTGAAAAAAACAGAGTTGAATAGAAAATTTGACATTCAGATACAAGAAGCAAGAGGAGCATGAGAAGGTCCTCATAGATAGAGGGCACAGGAACAATTTAACAGGAAGAAATGATACTTAAAAGGTGAAATTAAGAGGTGAGAGGAATATAATGAGAGGAGATGGGGACAGACAGAGACAGATTGGGGCCAACTATCTCATACAGAAGAGGCAAGGGAAAATGGTTAGAATGGAGAGGAAGAATAGGAAGGCAAAAGGGAATGGGTCAACCTTATTCCCATTGAATTTGGCTTGAGGAGGGAGTGAAATACATTCTAAATAGGGTATCTTACCCTCCAGGAGAGTAGGGGGGGAAGGGGATGAGAGGGGGGATGATGGAAGGGAGGGCAGGCTGGGGGGAAGTCAGTTGGAAGCACCCACTTTTGAAAAGGGACGGGATCAATTTAGACAATAGAACAAGTGGGAGGTGGGATAGGAGGGAGGGAAATATAGTCAGTCTTTTACAATATATCTACTATATTATTGTTTTGCATTAGCTACACATGTAGATCCTATACTGAACTGCTTATCTTCCCAGTAAGGGTGCATGACAAGGAAGGAAGGGAATGAATCTGGAATTCAAATTTTAAAACCAAATACATATATATATATATGTATATATGTGTGTATACATACATATATATGCATATATGTGTGTGTATACATACATATATATATATATATATACTATTATTAATACCCTCTTACATGTAATTGGGAAATAAGATATACAGGCACTGAGGCATAGGGATCCACTGGAAAAGTCGAAAGGGGTATGGGAGAAAAGATGGGAGAGAGCAGATTGGAGGAGGGTATATCCTGTGGGACTGCCATTTTGGGGCATTGGGCAGGAGAAAAACGGGGAGAAAATTTGTAACTCAAAATCTGGTGGAAACAAATGATGTAAATCAGAAGTTAATAAAGCATTATATATATATATATATATATATATATATATATATATATATATATTCATGACTACACACACACATGCTCGCGCAAAATATCATTCTTGTCATTCATTTGTTTTTTAGAAGTTTCCTTTCTTCTCACAATGACTTTCAAAGCAAGATCTTGATATAGTCAAAATATCTACCCTTGAAAATAAAATAACAGAAATTTTGGTCTATGTACTAAGAACATCCACTATGGGCATGAATGGCATTTTCACCTCCAATTAGTACTCGTTAATAACCTCTAATTATTCAGTGTCCTATATAACATTTTTATTCTTCTAATGTGAGCAGCCATAGACAATTAGATGTTGAAAGTGGAAGCCTCAAATTTACATTAGAAAACTTGTCAACAGTAGACCTACTGGTCTCTGGCAGAGTACAATAAACAAATTGCATTGAGGAAAGGATTGTAATGAAAATAACCAGGGAGAACCTAGCAAACGAGGCCTCAACTACACTAAAATTGTTGTTCAAGTGACTTGGCTGTCATCCAAATAAATGTGGGATATTGACAGAGTTGATATAGTATGTTAAAAAAAAAAGTTTGTGTCAAGATAATGGTAACCAAAATGATCTAAAGAAGCCATTTTAAGTGTAGTAATACCAATTATTCCAAAAGCAGAGAGATTTTACAGCTTTTTTAAAGCACCTTTATGAAAAATGGGTTTTTCAGACAGAAACAGAGCTAGTTATTACAGTAACGAGGGCCCAAAGAGATTTAAGTACAAAATATAAAACCTGGGCTAAATATAAGATAAGGAAACTGGAAACTCCTGGGGATAACTCTAATTCAGCCAAGCCGACTTTTAGAGGAGGCTGTGAAATTGCGTCGACCTGCCCAATGGTTTTCACTTGCTTGGAAATGTTCAAAACTAATTCATGGTATCTCTTGGGATGTGAAAAGATGATCTCTCAGAGGAGTCTTCCTGATCAGTCTAAGCTAGAAAGGCAAGAAATATTTTTCTGCCCAAAGTAACAGCCTCATTTCCACCCTAAATACAGTTATTTCATCAGTGGGTGACCAATATGGAAATCACACAAACAGAATCTAACATAAAAGTAGAAAGAGTAGAAGAATGTAAGCTCCTGATATACCGTAGATCCTTATCACACTTATTCCGATATGCTACAGGTCAGATCAGTTTCCCCACAACATAAATTCACAGAGTTAAAATGTGATAGCCCATAAGTGTAACTGAAGCATTTCTATTGCATTTTTGCAAGAATTAAAAATACAGAATTTGTGATAGTCTTTGGAGGCCATCTACTCCTACCCCTGTTTTTTTTTACAGATGAGAGAACTTCACGTTTCTCAGTGACTTTAAAAGACTCATGATAATGGGCGATTAGGTGGCACAGTGAATAGAGCACTGGTCCTGGAGTCAGGAGGACCTGAGTTCCAATGTGGCCTCAGACACTTGACACACTTACTAGCTGGTGACCTTGGGCAAGTCACTTAACCCCAACTATCCGACCTTCCCCCTCAAAAAATAAACAAACAAACAAACAAATACAATGTATGAAATATTCAAAATTAGTGAAAAGTAATGATGTCCACTGGGAGTGTCAGGAAAGGCATCTTGTAGGAGTAGGCACTTAAAATGAGCTTTAAGGACACTAAGGCTATAGAGCATTCTAGGCATGGGAGAAAGTCTTTGCCATGATATTTGGTACATTCATCACTCTTGTATTCTCCAGACTAATGACCTCATTTTGGAACTAGAGGGAGAATATTTTACACTGGAAAGCAATAAGCAGAAGGAGGTTTTGAATTGCCTGTTACTTATCTCTAACACACTTTCAGAGCCCTCTCTCCCTCCCAGAGGGAAAGAATAGTGACTGTTTCACATGACTTCTTTTAGCAAAACTCACCCGGAAACAGCTAACAAAGGGACAGAGAGTCTCAAATTGTGCAAAAATTCCACACTGTCAGGAGCTAACTTGGAAAAAAATTATATTCTTGTTGACTCCTTATTTTATAGGTAGCAGTAGGAAATATTCAGAAAGAATATCTACATAATAGAATTTTTCTCCCCATGTTTTACTAGTCAAATCAACATGATCAGTGGAAAAGGAAGAGGGGAAAAAGGAAAGTTTGTCATGAAATGCTTAAGGTAAAATATCAGGAAATATTTATTAAGGAAACATTTCTCCAAAATGAAAGCTTTCCAAGAGAGCAATGTTATCTTGGCCATTGGAAGAATGCCAGACTACAAAGCAGTGTTTAACTGCTTTTCTTTCGTTCTTAAGAGCTGCACTATAAATGCACATACCTCACCCAAAGAATAAGCAATCTAATCGGAAATTTTATTTCAGTAAAAATAAAAATAGGCCCATTTGGAGGAAAGAGGCACATTGTATCATCTTATTTTTTTCTCCCCTCTTTTATTTGGGAAGCAATGTATTAATGCTTTACCAGCTGTGATAACTCTTTCGTAATAATAGCCTTCATCTGTCTTAAATCCACTTAGACATTCCAACAAAGGGATTTATTTCTTCTGCTTTGTACTTTCCTAGTATAATGTGCAGAATCAGGGAGCCTGATATAATGGAAAGATGGCCATCGTGGGAATCCAGATTTCAGATCTGTGTCTGATTTTCTTTCCAGCTTTCACCACCTTGGACAAGACACTTAACCTCTATTTCTCTTGACTTCATTGTTCTCATCTACCAGAAGAGGGAGTTCAGTTAGATGACCTTTAAAATCCATTGTATCTCTCTGATTTCTATGCCAAGGTATAGCCCTTTGCCTAGAGTAAGAAAGATGGACTGTCACTGACTGTGTATTTAAGGATATGATTTGACCTCTATATATCTTTGAATCTGGTATAGCAAGGCCCCATACAACATGCGATTACACAAGTCTCCAGCAAACAAACCCTACTGATTACCTACCTGAAACTCTGTGTCCCTTGGTTATGTCCAAGTCTTTCACTTAGATTTAATAAATGCACTTTCACAAATACAATAAAGGAAGGCATAGATAGACAGCAACCATCTTTAAAACATCTGGGGGCAGGGGATAGTGGAATCCAAGTTCAGTATGAGTTGAATGTTATATGGAAATAAAATCATGTACTATGTTGAGAGGTAGAGCTTCCAGGAATAAGGAAACAATGGTCTCACTGACTCAGATCTGGTCAAACCACAGCTACGCGATTCTCTAATTCTAGGCACCATATTTTAGGAAGGGCATTGATAAGATGGAAAAAGTCTAGAGGATTGCAAAGGCACATGAAACTATGTCTTAGTAGCATCCGTTCACAAAACTAAAGACATTTAGCCTGGACAAGGGAGATTTGGGAAAAACATGGTACTTATCTTCAAATACTTGAAAGTCTATCATGTGGAAGACATAATAGGCTAGTTCTATTGTCCCCAGATGGAAAAGCCAAAAGAAAAAAGTAGAAGTTTATTTTTTAAATTTTTATTTATTTTTTAATTCATGAAATAAAACAAGCATTTCTAGAACATACAATAATAAAAAAGATGATTGCACATTAAATTGAAAATCAATTGTTTAAATTGATTTTAAATTTCTTTTAAATATATATGTATGTATGTATGTATATATATATTTATAAATTCATCATATAAACTTCCTTTTTTTTCTTTTAATTTTTTCCCTCTCCTCACTATGGCTACAATAGACACAAATTTGTGTGTGTGCACATGCACATATATAAATAATACATATACATATATATGTACACACATGTATGTATATATGTATATGCAAAATAATTCTACACATACTTCTACTTATTAGTTTTTCTCTGAATACAGTTGGTCAAAGAAACACAGTTAGGCTTGATGCCATGAAATACTTTCTAATAATTATCCAAAATTTGAATGGACTGTTCTAGGAGCTAGTGAGTTCCCTCCAAAGGAGGTCTTCAAACAAGATTTGATGACTGTCTGCCTTGCGTGTTTTAATGGGACTCTTTAAGGTATAGGTTGGACAAGCTGACAGCTGAGATCTCTTTCAATGAATCAATTAATAAACATTTGTTAAGTACTTGTTATGTAGCAACCCTATGTTAAGTGCTGGGGATACAAAAAGAGCCAAAAGACAGTTGCCCTTACCTCAGGAAGGTTACAGTCCAATGGGGAAGACAACATACAAACAAATATAAGTAAAGCAAATGAGATACAGTGAAAATAGGAAATAATTAACAGAAGGAAGGCATTCTAATAAAGTAGGGGTTGAGAAGACTTCCTATAGATAGTAGGATTTTAGGGGGACTTTCAACTGTGAAATTTTATGATTCCCTTTTGCTTCTCAAATTTGTTCCTCCTGCTGTCTTCCTCTGAGTAGAGACATTGTGAAATCAGTCATCAGAGACATAAAACGAGGGAATTGGGGGATTTTCAAGCTGGAAGACATCTTAGAGATCCTCTATGTATTCCAAGTCCATCATTATGCAAAATGGAGAAGTTCCAGTGTTGCATATGGGGGACATCTCTGGCTTTGTTTTACTTGGTAATCTTGACCAAGTAGTTTCTCTCTGTGTTCCGCAGTGTCTCCACTCTAACCCGAAGAAATCATATTTTATTGTTTTGAGCATCTCAGTTACCTAAGCAAATGTCAGTTTTCATACACCTTCCTCCTTTATTCTTCCCAGAAGAGTAATAAAAAATTGGTTCTGTTAGGTAACCAAAGTACTTGTCCGTGACACTAAGAATTTGACTTAAAAATAAATAGTGTGCCTAGGAGCTACTGAATTTCCCCTGATTATTCATCTGCATACAGTCAGATATCAGTAGTCAGTCATCAGCTCTAATTTGTCTTGTTTTCCCCCAACCCAGGGCTCAGGGGAAGGAAGACAGCCATTACATCTGGTTTGGTTTTGTTAAACTTGTTCATTAGTCTCTTGTTTGTTTTCCAGTGGCAACTTTGGTGACAAACATTAAAATGAAAATCTTATAATCTGACTCGATGTTCAATTCTAGGAAAGAGGGGAAGCAACATCAACAAATTAAAATTCAATTAGCATCATTTATTAAGTAATCATTATGCACAAAACCCTGGAAAGGGTCATTAATTGTGTTGGGATTGGGCAGAAGGGGAGATATGATCCCTTCCCTCAATGCCCTTGAAGTCTAGTTGGAGAGATAAGACAAGGACTTATTATAGATAACTCTAATACAAGGCAGAATGTGGCAAATGTGGTACAATGAACGGCAAAGGGAATTGGGTTTGGATAGAGAGGACCATGTTTCAAATCCTGCCTCTGTTATTTAAAAGGGTTGTGACCTTGGACAAGTCATTTAAACTTTTGGGCCACAGTATCCTCATCCAGAAAATGTGAGGGTTCTACTTAATGACCTCTGAAGTATTTTCTGGATCAAATTCTATGATCCTATAATTCTAAATGCTCAAGAGAGGCTCAAAGTGATGAGAGATTTGAAAAGAGATGGATTACATATTGTGGGCTGAAGGAGAAAGTTGGGAATACGTGGTAGCGGAGCCTAAGTTTTCACGTAAAAGATGCCATTTGAAGTAAGGCATCGAGAAAGGGTGGAATTTGAACAGATATAAAAAGGTAGAGGACATTCTTGGAGGAGAAAACTGTGTGAAAAAAAGCATGATGGACTAAAAACGTAAGTGCACATGTTTGTCATCCACCTCAAGAATCAGTGTAGACCTTTGCATTGGCAAAGTAGGCAATCACTTCCATAGCATGAATCATGGCTACTGAAGATTTCTTTCATGATGGCCTTTCAGAGGAGCTAGTATTTCTACTCTCAGCAAGCCTGTAAGTTATGGTATTGACGTCTCTCATGAATATGCAAATATGTTTCTTGAGCAGGGTAACACATTCAATGGCTGACATTTATATACTTTAAGGTTAAAAAAATTCTTTGCTTAGATTGCTTCTTGTGATTCTCACACTTTTGTGAGCTACCTTGCACAAGTGTTAGAAAGAAGGATCTGTGATTTCATCAGTATGGGGAACTCCTGGTGGAGGAACTCTCTCCATTAAATGAAATTACAATACATCAATTACTTAGTAGTAAATGCTATAGTATTGTCCAGGACATAAAGGGTGACTTGTCAAGGTTCACACAGCAAAACCCAGAGCTTCCTGACTTCCAGTCTTGTGCTTTATTTACTATCTTCACTAATTCTAGTAGAAGTATTATCTCCATATTCCTACTGGGGATAAAAACAGAGATTAAAAGAGATTCAATCCAAGTACCATCACAAAGCTAGTAAGTAATAGTGGCAGGATTCAAACCCAGGTCTTTCTGAACTCCCATCAGGATATTTCCACTACACCATGCTGACTCCCAACAAACATTAAACCCATCATGGTCAACATTTCCCCTTAATGACTTAGTATCTATTAGTTTACCAGATTAACCAGCTACCTATACTCTCCTAGCAAATTCTGAAAAGAACAAAAACAGGATAGATTATATTTTGATTAGAGGAATGGAAAGAAAAAAATAATACAAGACATTATCTGATACCTAGCAGGACAGATATTGGTGATACATCAGAGAAGTGTGGGATGCAGAGAGTCACTTTTGTAGGCAGGAAATCTATTTCTGGGGACTAATTGCCTTGGGGACCTAGGTGGAACAGTGAATAAAATGCCTAGAACACTGGGTCTGGATTTAGGAAAATGCATCTTTCCTGAGTATAAATCAGCATCAGATATATTTACTAGCTGTGTGTCTTTGGGTAACTTAACCCTGTTTTCCTCAGTTTCCTCATCTGTAAAATGAGCTGGAGAACGAAATGGTAAAGCAGTCCACTATCTTTGCCAAGACAATCTCAAATAGGCTCACAAAAGAAAAATAGCCCAGAACTGAACAATAACAACAAATTGCTTTATAGTGGAACAGACAGATGCACAGTGAGGGTCTAAGGGTCAATACCACAAAATTTTGCCTAAGGTCATCCAAGTTGATGGTGATCCAGATGGGGACAATGAATGTGACTTAACCCTTGAATGAATTTTAGAATACTCTGGTGTTTTCCTGGGAATATTGTATTCTGTGGGAGCAGGCTGATGAACAATCTAGTAGATTGTACAAAGGAATGGCTGAAAGCACAGATTGCTGCCTTACCCTGGGGAAGTGGTTCCATTTCACACCTGTTTCTGATCCAATCTCCAACTCCAGTCAGAGTCCAGAGCTTTAGGACTGGCTTGAAAAATACACCTGAGAAAGTAAGTTTCCATTTCCTACCTCTTCTTCTCCATGTCAGGAGCTGCATTTAATCTCTATGTGCAAGTACATGAACCATCTTAGGGATCTACCTGTCCCATGTTTGCAACTTGGTAATTAAAAAAATTCTAACTCCATAGGCGTGTGTAGAGTACATACGCGTTAAAGAAGGACATCTGCTAACACACCAAAAGAGCATTTTTAGGCATGGTAATCACTCTGGGGGCCCGTTTCACAATACTGAACAGATTGGGGGTTATTTATGGAGCTGTGCTAATTGGTGCAGAGACAAGTGAGAGTGGAATCCATCTCACTCACCAAGCTGCCCTGCACCTCAGAGGTAGGCTAAACTGGCATTAATCACGACTTTTGCCAGTAGTCTTGGCTAAAAATTGGAATGACTCTCTTCCTTCATTTTCTGATTCCCCTGTCCCCCTCTTTTTTTCGGTGGAGGTCTGAAATATTTCTACAGTCTTGCTCCTGAGAGTTAAGGAGCAAGCTGAGGAAAAGCATCTCTTTTTATAGGAATAGCATCTCTTTTCTGTCTACACTTCTCTCATTATTTCCTCTGTACCACCACCTCCAGACTCTGCCAGCCCAGGCAGCAGGTTGAGTTTCTGATTCTTTTTTACATAAGAATAGAAGAGAATCCTTTTGCCTGACTCTGTTGTCTCCCTGAAACAATATTTAAACTTACTGGCTCCAGGTCCAGTATCACAGTACCTCCAGACTCCTAGTAAAAAAAATTATATACACGCGCACATATGCATGCATATGTATATATGTGTATATGCATACGCATGTATACACATACATATGTGTGAAAGTGTATATGTGTACACATGTATATGCACACATATGTATATGCACATATATGTTAGAAAATTTAAATCTGGAAAGGACCTATAATATAATCAAATTCAAGTCCCTTCTTTTACAGATGAAGAAAATACCAAACATAGAAGTTAAGCAAAATGGCAAAGATAAGAACACAGGTCCTTCAGGCTCCAGCTAAAGGTCCTTTCAATATAGCAGGCTGCCTTCCCAGAGTTTCTAGTTTTCTGTTTCTTCTTCAGGCCATTTGAAAAGGTTTTGGACTTCTTCAAACCAAACAGGATCAGGTTACTCAAAATGAAGCTCATTGTTCCAACTGGTATTATGTAGACAGTAAATGCAGGCATGGATGTGTTGATTTGTTCATTTGCTCAACAAACATTTGGTGAACATTTACTAAGCACGAGGTGTTGTGGAGGATACAGACCTTTTTAACACCTTGTCTTTGTGTTATGAAGGTTATAGCTTAATTAGAAAGATTAATACTAACAACAATAGCCAATATGTATAAAGCACTCTAAGGTTTGTGAAGAACTTAATACAATTTATTTCATTTTAACCTCACACCAACCCTGGGAGATAGGTGATATTATTTATTTCTATTTTACATTAGAGGAATCTGAAGCAAAGAAAGATGAATGATTTGTCTAGGGTTACAGAGTTAATATATAGAGTATAACAATGAATTTGAGCTCTCATCTTACTGATTCCACGGCAGCTAGAGAATGCTAAAGTAGGTAAAAGTTTTAAAGTAGGTAAAGTGTTGGACCTGGAATCAGGAACTCATTCTCCTGAGTTCAAATTTAGCCTCAAACATTTACTAGTTGTGTGACGCTGGACAAGTCACTTAACCCTATTTGCTTCAGTTTCCTCATCTGTAAAATGAGCTGGAGAAGGAAATGGCAAAACACTCCAGTATTTTTGCCAAGAAAACCCCAAATGGGGTCATGAGTTGGACACAGATGAAAAGACTGGACAGCTTCCTTACTCCAGAACCAACACCCAATCTGCTGTGTCAGTTAATGGCATCTGTGGGATACATATGCACAAATAACTCATATATGAAAGAGTGCATAGGTGAGATAAGTGATGTAAGAGAACATTTCATTTGGGTAAAATGTCATAAATATAGTCACAGGGGGAAGGAAGCAATAAGTCATGCTAAGGGATTGAGCAGAGCAATTTGACCAGAGCAGAGGTTCCATAATCAGGAGTACAGGAGGTAATGTTGAAAAGACAGATACAAGGCACTTTATGGAGAGCCTTGAAAAAAAACTACATTTCTATAGTATAGTGCTTTCAAGTTCAAGTACTTTACAAGGCACTTACCTCACAAAATCTCTACTCTGGTTAGGGAGTCCCCTCACCAATCTGGATCTCAGTTGGCCATTTGCAAAATAAGAGGCATATAGGTAAGATGGCCTCCAGGGTACTTTGCAATTATAAATCTGTGATTTTAATAAGAATAAATATGATTGCCTCTATGAAACCTAACTGCAGCAAGACCAATCCTCTTGCCTAAGGTATCACAACTAAAAAATGGCAGAGCTGGGAACTGAAGGCTGCCTTTTGCCTGATTTTTTTGTTGTTGTTGCCTGATTATTTTGCTAATATTCTTTCCATTTCACCACACTATAATGTCTGCTAGGATGAGTAGCTTAGACTGGATCTTATAGACCAGTGATGTCAAACTCAAACAGCAATGGGGGCCACCCAACCATACATAAGGATCTCCGCAGGTCAAATATTTTCTTAGACAAACACATATGCATATTATTAATGTTTCATTGTATTTTTATTTGTTTTGTTAAGTTTTGCCCGCTTATATTTTAATCTGCTTTCCTTTGGTACTCTGCAGTGTTATAAGTGGCATGTTTGACTCCTCTGCTACAGGCAATAGAGAGCCATTGAAAGTTTTGAAGCAAGAGGAATAAATGATGGAAGATTAATCTAGTGGAGTTGTGAAGGACAGAATGCAGTAGAACCATATTCTGTCACATAAGAGAACAATTGAAGGCACTTAAAAAAACCTATTTCAGGATTATCATTGAGGATACCAGAAAGGTAATTGACTCAGTGTTGCAAATTATATGCCAAGGTTGAGAAAGAGTTAAGTGTCTTACTTAAGCTTGGAAAAGTAAAATCCTTCTTTAGGAGTTGATTCTGTGCATTTTTTCCAGGGTTAGTGGGAAGAAGTCAAGGGAATTGGAGGCTGGCCAAATGATCCATTTCCTTTGTTAGTGAAAAATGAAAGCCAATGAGGCTTTGGATAGATGGCTGGCTTTGGAGGCAAAAAGACTTGGGTTTGAGTCCCACTTCTAATATGACTAACCATGACTCATATTTCTCAATGTTATTGGTACCTAGACTATACGTTGCAGACAAAGTGTTGACCTGACTTGAATTAATAGAGGAAGTTCTTTACTAGCTGCTCTACATAGAAATGAAATCACTGATTCCTATAATATGGTACTCACACTCTTAAGGCATACCTAAGAATTCTCTGGTTACCCACTTTATAGATAAACTCTTAAATTGGGGGTGGAAGGACTGTACAGTGTGGTAATTAATTTGCTTAAAGTGTTGCTAATCAGAATCAGAGCAGGGTCTGAACTCAGATCTCTTGATTGCAAATCTAGGGTTCTTACCATTATATTAAACTATATTTTATTATGATAACTTGAATATATCTCAATTAGGTCCTCATTAGGAAAACTAATGAATTAATTGTAGGCTTACTTCACTTTGCCCAATGTCTGACCCTAAAATGACATGAATAAATGAGATTTTTGTTCATTGAAAGCTAATACAGTGTAGTGGATTGAACTTTGATTCTAGAATTATTAGGAGACCTGGGTTTCAGTGGTACCTCCACTACTTACTGGCTGTGTGCCTATAGTCAGCCAAAATCAGCACTCATCTACTAAGTGCTTATTTTGTTCCAGGTACTAAGAAAGACAGTCACTGCCCTCAAGGAACTTACAGTCTAATGTGGGAAGATAATACATACCAGGAAGCAGAAAAAGGGAGAGGGATGAAAATACTGGAATCTTGTAGAGAAGTCTGGAATCCAGCCTCTTGAGAAAAGAAGACGTGACTGTCCTGGGAACCCTCTATAAATGCAGGTTCTGAGAAGAACCATCCCACCAGAGGGAGAGGCTTCAAAAGGCAGAGGGTATTTTGCAGGCATGAATTCCAAGGACTGGAGTTACCTCCCAGGATAAAGATGTTTCTGAGGCATGATGGAGAGATATCTGCAGTGAAGTCTAGTAAGAAATCAAGACAGACAAATGATATAACTTTTTAGAGCCTCAGTTCCTTCATAAATAAAATGGGCATAATAATACTTCTACTACTTACATTGTAAGTTTATGAAGGAAAAAAAATGGCTTACAAACCTTAACAGGCAAAATGGTGTCTCAGTTGATGAGCTTATTTCTGGTGATGTACCTCTCCCAACTTAGATAGGTTCCAGGACTAGGCCTATGCTAAGAGTTTTTCAGGTTGGTAAGGTTGACATGATATTTAAAGTCATATTTCAGACTCAAATTCACTTCTCTTTTCCCCAAGGCCATCTGGACACAGCCACTCATTAAACAAAGAACCAAGGCTTAAAAGGTTTGTGAGTTGTAATTGTAGGAGTGAGTACTCTCTAGAGATGGTATCATGAATACTTTCTGTAGTGAAGAATTGTGCACAGAGTGATTTGGGTTTAAAGGTGTAGTCAAGTAGCTCCATCTGAAACACTATGGGTTGATTCAGAGAATCACTGGAATTTTTTAAACCATCATTTTTTAAAACCTATTAGACATCAACAACAATTATCAGAGGAGTCAGAGGAGCCTGGGCTGTGTACATTCAGTGACAGGTTAGCTACAGTGAGGGAGATGAATCCCCCCTTGTCCCCATGCCACCCCCTACACACACACACATAAGCAAGGGAAGGTTATTCAGTAAAGACAATCAAATTGCTTCTCTCTGAAGCACAGTGAAAACCAGCAGTGTTCTCCTGCTGTGACATCTGTAGGGAAGATGTTGAAATTGCCAGGATGTTATTTGAAGCAAGAGAGACAAGGCCATGAGAGTAGAATTATTATTACCTGATCTGGAGGGTACCCATTCTTCAGTTCTACAAACCAAATATAACCGAATTTAAATAGTTCGTAGTTCATAGATTTAGAGCAGAAAGGCATTTTGGAGGTCATTTTTAAAATGAAGAAATTAAGACCCACAGAGTTTAAATGACTCTCCCAAGGTCACAGCTATTAAATGGTAGAGTGAGAACTGTAACCCAGGCCCTCTGAGAGAGTTAGAGAAAATTACATAAGCACAGTGGATAGATTTAGGGCTATGTGGTCTTGAGCACAAGAGCCCTGAATTTGAGTCCTTAATTTGATTCCAAACTGAATTTGGAGTCCTACCATCTTGGTTCAAATTTCTGCTTCTACTCCTTCAAACTTATGTGACCATGACAAAGTCATTTCGACCTCTCTGGGCCTCAGTTTCCTTTTCTACAAAATGGGGTTATTGGACAAGATCCTTCTGGATTTAAGTCTGATGATTTTACATGCTGAGTAATCCCCCAGATGATGCCAATGAGTACATGTCATTATGTAGTCTGTGTCATTAAATTGTGAAGTATTTTTAGACTATGTCCTAGCATAGGGCATCCCAGCAGGCAGACAGAGTATGCAGAGGATGTTGCCAGGGTAATAGTGTTCCTGATCAATCTGTGATAAATCAATTTATTTCCTCATCTCCCTGTCAGGTGGGGAGGAAACATTGCTACTATTTTGTGTGTCATTTTGTGATTGCCTATACATAAGTGTGTGTGTGTGTGTGTGTGTGTGTGTGTGTGTGTGTGTGTGTAGGGCTGCCGATGACTTAAGCACGAATTAGATTGTCCAGCCTTAACCAGTTGGAGATAATTGAGCGTTGACTGCCTGTACACAGTGGTTATTGTAGCTCAGAAGAGTACTAAGTCCTAGAAGGCATGTGTTAAATACAATCATTTATTAACACAGCTCACATGGGCAAATGTTTGGTTACCTATGCATTAAGGGATTGCGGAATAGGAAGCTTCAGATTCAGGAGGGGACAAAGTGGGTCTAGAAGACTAAGCAGTTACAAGAAAGCAGAGAATGATATGGTTAGTTACTTGTGGATGAAATTATTTCAATTAGAAGGGAAAGACGTTGAGGGTAATTAATGTTTAGTATTTCAGATTGTTGGTTTTTTTTTTATTTTTAACCAATGGCAACTGGGTTTTAAGTTCAATTGAAATGTGAGGTAGAAAGAAACAATCAGAAGACTTTTGAAGAGGTTGAACTGAGTCTCTCTGGGAAATCCAAATACTCAAGGGGATACGTTGCTATATTTTTACAAATATATAAAAAAAAATTTGCAACGAGTACAACTTTGTTACTGATAGGGAAAGAGTACTATACTATATACTATATACTATATACTATATACTATACTATACTATATACTATACTATACTATGCTAATCTATACTATAAAAATGTAAACTATTTCAAAATTATAGTTCACTATTTTAGTCTTGATTAATTAATTAATTAATTTAAATGAATTTAATTCTAAATGAATTGAAGTTATTTAATCATTCATCAGCTGATTATTTGATTTAATTATTTATTTAATTTCTGTCAAGGTAATTTGTCTGAACCACACCTGGTCTCATTGAAGTAGAAAGAAGTTGAAAGGAATTCTTCAATTTCAAGTTAAAATGAAAATTGGGGCAACAGAGTAGCAATAATGACAGGAGTTCTGGGAGTAAAAAAGCAGAAATAATTTAAGCCCACTGGATACTGCTGGCTAGCCAGCTGGCTGAAGCTTTTGGGTTTAAATCACAAAAAGAATGAAATAGCCCCCGAGGCTGTGTGCTGAGTTGAAACCTCTACTTTACAGGAATAAAAAAAAAAAGACAAGAGATTTCAGTGGAAAACAAGGGATTCATAATATTCAGCCAAATCTGAGAGATTCTAATCCTGAGTGTCTAGCTAGTAACACAGCCTAACAGCCTATAGCTTGGTAATGTTATTTGAATAGTCACTTACATCAGCAGTTCTGTGGCGGAAGGAGCAGGAAAAAAAAAAAAACCCATTTATTAAACATTTACTACATCTGTAGATGGAGGCAGAGGAAACTTCTAGTTGGGGCACATCTTTATTAGGCACATGAGTTTCCAAGGTTGTGTGTTTTCCCTAAATCTATACCCTCTTCTCCCTAAGTCCTCTTGCTTTCCATACTTCCCTTCTTGTGTTTTATCTCTAATAGTTGGTATTTGAATTTTTGAGAGAATGTATCTCTGTGTGTATGGGGAGATTTTCCTTGTCATATATTTTGCTTTGAACTACTGTGTCTTTAGGTCGATCTGATAAAGGGAAATGGTTAGGGATCATGAATGATATGAGTCTAGCCTCACAACCAAGACCTTGAACCTCCCAAAGGATTTGGAGAACTCATAGCTGAGAGGGAGGCCCTTGACAGATACTTAAATTGTCAATACTAAGATAGTGAACTATAATTTTAAAACAGTTTTACATTTGTATAGTATTTCAAGTTTCCAAACTACTTCACAAAGATAAATGAGCTCATTTGATATTCACAACAGCTCCAAGGAAGGTAGTACAGATATTTTGATTCCCTAATAGGTAGTGCAGATATTTTGATTTGACTAATCTGGAAACAAAAGTTTAGGCAAGTTAACAGTCAGTAGATGACCCCAGGCCTTTTACACTGCAAATGCATTCCTTTCTCTACTATACCACCCTAGCTTTCCATTAATCATAATAGTTCATATTGAATGTTTCAGTTTACAAAGTGCTTATGGGAAGAAACTTTTAATTCTGAAAAGAGAAATCAATCTATTATAATTTGAAACATGGAGCTTATGCTGTTAAGACACATAATGTAGCAGAGATGACATTGGATTTGGCATCAAGGGACTGGATTTCTGTTTCTAGATCTGCTACAAAGAACTTTTTGATGTTGTTTAAGTATTTTTCAGTTGTGTCCAACTCTCTCTGATCCCATTTGGGCTTTTCTTGGGGAAGATACTGGAGTAGTTTGGCCATTTCCTTCTCCAACTCATTTTAAAGATGAGAAAACTGAGGCCAACAGGGTTAAATGACTTGCCCAGGGAAACATGGCTAATAAGTATCTGAGGCCAGATTTGAACTCAGGAATATGAGTCTTCCTGACTCCAGCCCTGGAATTCCATTGACCTAGCTGCTCCAACCTTGACAAATAAAAGACCAAGCTGTATCAATTGACACAGTGCATTAATACATTGGACAAATTGCTAAACCTCATAGGGCCTCACATGATCATAGGTTTAGCACTCTAAGGTACCTTAAAGGTTATCCAGTCAAATGTCTTCATTTTGGAGATAAAGTTCTGGGATTTTAAGTGACTTTCTCAGACTCACACAGGAAGTGGCAGAGCTAGGATCTGAAACCTCCACTAGGGACTCCAAATCCAGCCCTCTTCTTGCTGTATGACAATGCCTCTCATGTTTCCTCCTCTATAAAATAGGGCAGTTAGGCTGGGGGATTGTTGTAGTCTATGGTTCTTCTAAATCCTGTGATTCTCCTTAAAGACTGCTGTACTGTTGGATTTGAGCCAGCACACTGAAGCCTTGATGGATAACAAACTGCTTTGTCCTGAACTTTCATTGATAGCATCAGAGATATTGATCCAAGCTCTCCTAAATGAAATATATGGCTCCAGTGTGCCACAGTCAGGGCCTTCAGAGGAGGGAGGTATTAGGGTTGGGATGGGGCATTCCATACCTTTCAAGTTTTCCTATCACTCTATTTGACATCTCTGTCTGGTTGATAGAGCCACCTCCAAATCTAGAATGATTGAAGGTGGAAAAAAGAAGAGGCATTCCAAAAAAGGCCCTTTGGCAACCGTTTTATTCTAGTGAGTTTCTTGTAATAAATTATGTACTTGACTGGTATTCTTCTCTCTCCCCCATTCCTTTATTCCTCCCATATAATGCCTCTGTGTCATACCCTGTAAGTATCTGAAGAATGATCTCTGGTCTTACTTTATATACTCAGAAAGTAGGTCTGCCTGTTAGAAAGAACTGAGACATCTTCACTGATTAAAAAGGTAAGTAAGTCATTGTTAAAATATTGATTTGTAGATTTTTAAACTCTCGATAGTAGTTGGGATTGGAAAGAGTGGAGGCAGATAGGAAAGAGAACATGGGATGGAAAAGGAGCTGGTGAGCCATTAATGAACAGAGGCTGTGGGACCTGCTTGTTCTATATAAATCTAAGCAATGCACAGCTGTAATTTGGCTGAAGGGTTTTCATCAAACTTCTCAGACCTTTCCCATTGTATTTTTTCCCTCTTCCTGCCATCATTCCTAATGCATTCTAAGGGAACCTTTCAAAAAGCCCTCATTGAAATGGGCCTGCCTGCCTACTGGTTCATTGAGGTTAGGGGGGACAGGGTGGCAGGAGGGATTTGAAAAATGCCACTGATGATCGACATTTAGGAAAGACACTGCAATTTTGTATTCCATGGACATGAGGCACTTTTCAGCTTCTTGCTCGGAGATGCCAAGTGGTTGTAAATCATCCTTATGCATCTGTCTCAGTGATAAGTGACTGGGAATTGTGAAGAGACATGAGAACGTGTTCCCACTTGCAAGAGTTGGGTATGTGTTTGGGGGAGGGGAGATGTTAGGAAGGAGTTTTTCAGAGTATCTTCTCAATACCAAATAAGCTGCATCTCTGAGAGTCTGGTGTTTCTGCTTAGGATCAGTGAGAATCATGCCAATCAGCCAGAATTTCTTTAGTGCTCAATATGTGTGATAGGCACTGGTGATACAAGTACAGACAGCAAAACATTATCTTCTGGTAATGAGCTTCTATTCTAATTGGAGAGATAACAAGTACATATAAAAATGCAGATAACATAAACATAGAGATAATGCATACATATACACACATATACCTCTATCTATCATAAGCACTTCAGTTTCTAAGCAAAAAGCTGAAACTACCTTATGCCCACTGAATACTAAATTACACTTTCTTTCCCAAGTGGCTGCCCACTCAGCATTCAGCACATAAAAGCATTTTCACTGCCATAGAGCAGATCTCCCAGGTGTGTGATACTGTGGACATCAGAAGGCACTTTCCTAGGCACAGTACCGTTTTCACTAATTCTGAGATGGGATAGAATAAATTTTTTCTTGCCACAGAAATGGACACCCAGCTATGGGACTGTCTTTTTTTTTTTATTTTTCCAAAGCAGTCCTACCTTCTCAAGGCTGCCGAATGTAACCCTCTTCTTCTTAAATAAGTGCTATGGGTATAGTTTTTAAACTACTGAGGCTACAATCAAGAATATTTAGTTTCAAATCCTGACTCTGACTCTTAATATCTATGTGACTATGGGCAAAGGACTCAAACTCTCTGAGCATTACTCTTCTCTTCTGTAAAAGGAAAGGATTATTTGATTTTTGAGGTCCCTTCCATCTCTAAATCTAAATTCCTAGCTTATAGATGGCATGCTGTGCTAGAAAATAGAATCATAATTTAATCAAATGCATTCAATCAAACACTGCAACCCATGGTGGCAAGACAAGACCATTGGACAAAGGTTTAGATGAAATGGGGTCTAGTCATGGATCTGCTATTAATTTGATACAAGTCACATTACCTGTTTTGAGTGATTGTTTCTTCACTGATAAAACGAGGGCATTGTTCTATGTGATTTCAAGGATCCTTTTATTTTTTTGAAATTTTAATTAATTAATTTTTAGTTTTCAACATTGATTACCACAAGATTTTATTTCCAAATTTTCTCCCTATCTCTCTCTGCCTTACCCCAACCCCAACATGGCATGTATTCTGATTACCCCTTCCTCCAGTCTGCCCTCCCTTCTATCACCCCACACCCTGTCTCTCATCCCCTTCCTCCCTATTTTCTTGTATCCCATTTCCTGTATATCTTATTTCACAGTTGCATATAAAAACAATTTTTAAGATTTGCTTTTAAAACTTTGAGTTCCACACTTTTTCCCTTCTTCCCTCCGCATCTGCCCTCATTGAGTAAGCAAGCAATATAATTTCCTGTAGGGTAAGATAGATTTCCATACCCAATGGAGTGTTTATGTTATTCTCTCCTTAAGCCAAATCCAATGGTGGTAAGGTTCACTCATTCACTCTCACCTCCACCCTTTTTCCCTCCAATGTAAAAGCTTTTTGCTTGCCTCTTTTATCTGAAATAATTTACCACATTCTACCTTTCCCTTTCTCTTTCTCCTAGTACATTCCTGCCTCACCCCTTGATTTATATATTCCTTCACATCCAACTTACCCTGTGCCCTCTACACATATATATTCCCTCCAAACACCCTAATACTGAGAAAGGTCTCATATCTTTCCAAGAAGGAACGTAAACAGTTCACCTTTAATAAGCTCCCTATGATTTGGTTTCCTGTTTACCTTTTCATGCTTCTCTTGCTTCTTGTATTTGAAAATCAAATTTTCTATTCAACTCTCATATTTTCATCAATTTGCCTGAAAGTCTTCTATTTCATTGGATATCCATATTTCCCCCTAAAATATTGTACTCAATTTTGCTGGGTAGGTGATTATTGGTTGTATTCCTAGCTCCTTTGACCTCCAGAATATCATATTCAGAGCTCTCTTATTCCTTAATGCACAAGTGGCTAAATCTTGGGTTATCCTGATTGTATTTCCATAATACTCGAATTATTTCTTTCTGGTTTCTTGCAATATTTTCTATTAGACCTGGGAACTCTGGAATTTGGTTACAATATTCCTAGGAGTTTTCCTCTTAGGATCTTTTTTTTCAGGAAGTGATTGGTGAATATTTTACAATTTCTACATCACCCTCTGTTTCTAGAATATCAGGAAAATTTTCCTTTATAATTTTATGAAAGATGATGTCTAGGCTCCTTTTATTGTTCCTGTCTTTGAGGTAGTCCAGTAATTTTAAAATTATTTCTCCTGGATCTTTTTTCCAGGTCAGTTGTTTTCCCAATGATATATTTCACATTGCCTTCCTTTTTTCATTCTTTTGGTTTCGTTTTATAATTTTTGATTTTTCATGAAGTCATTAACTTCCATTTGCTCCATTCTAATTTTTATGGAATTGTTTTCTTCAGTGAGCTTTGGATCCCCTTTTCCACTTGGTCAATGCTACTTTTTAAGGCATTCTTCTCCTCATTGGCTTTTTGGACCTCTTTTGCCTTTTGAGTTAGTCTATTTATTCATTTATTATTTTCTTCAGCATTTTGAGGAGTCTCCTCTAGCAAGCTGTTGACTTGTTTGTCATGATTTTTTGTGTCACTCTCATTTCTCTTCTCAATTTTTCCTCTGTTTTTCTTACTTGAATTTCAAAATCCTTTTGGAACTCTTCCATGGCCTGTGATTAATACATTTTTTTCCTTGTAGGCTTTGGATGTAGGAGCTTTCACCTTGTTGTCTTCTTCTGGTTGTATGTTTTCATCTCCTTATCACCAAAGCAAGAGTTTTTTTCAGCTGTCTTCTCATTTTCCTAGTCAAATATTTGACTTTTTTTTTTTTAACTCTTTAAGGTAGGACTCTGCTTCCAGTGTGGGTGATGTACTGTTCTGAGTTTCAGGGATTTTGTACAGCTGTATTCAGAGATACTTCTAGGGGCTTGTAAATTTTCAGTTCTTCCAGAGTGGCATGGAGAGGTGATTTCTCTTTTCCTGGTCTGTGCTCTCATCTATGAGTGACCACAAGCACTCTTTTCTACCTTGGAACTCTGAGGAGCATTCCCTCTCCACCACAGCCATAAGTTCCACCACACCAGCTCTCCTCCTCACACCAGGATCACCAACCAGGACTGTGACCCAGACCCAAGCAGGTCAAAGCAAGAGAATCCTGCCTCAGTGCCAGCAAAGAGATCCTTGCAATTCTTGTCTGATCAACTACTGGATCCTCCCACTGTCTATGGGTCAAGAACTCTAGAAGAAATTACATCTGCTACTGCTACTGCCACTGCCTCTGCCTCCCCAGGGCTGAGGCCTAGATTGTCCTCCTCTCTCACCCAGGTCTGAGTAGATCTTTCCTACTGACCTCCTAAGTTATCTTTATGGGTTAAGAAGTCTGGAAACCACCACAGCTGCCAGTCATTCAGTCTCCTGAAGCCTGCTCCAGTCTCTTCTGTGCTAGCATGGCCCATGCTGGACTGTACTCTCATAGTCCAGTGCAGTAGACTTTTCCTGTTGACCTTCCAGGTTTTCCAGGCTAGAAATTTGTTTCACTCTGTAATTTTGTGGGTTCTGCAGCTCTGTAATTGGCTTAGAGACATTTTTACAGTTATTTGGAGGGGTTTGGGGGAGAGCTGAAAGAAGTCCCTGTTTTTTCTCCCCCATTTTGCCTCTGCCCCTATCCTTTTAGTTCAAACAACTTCTGATTCTACTTCCCTTCTCATGTGTCCCTCTCTTTATCCAACATGAACTATTTCTTATTTTCTGAATACTTTCTACCTTACATCCCTGCCTAGAGTTGCCTCCTTCTGTCAACTCTGCCTACTAAAATTGTATCCATACCTTGAGGCATTTCTCACATGATGAATTCTCTGTGGAAATATGTCTAAATCACCCAAATCAGAAGTGATCATTCACTACCCTGAACTCTTTAAATGTTATTGGATCTTCACTTGTATAAATCTCTATCTAGTATTTGGGGTGTTTCTAATTATGAAATTTTGGCTCAAGCTACTATTCCGGTTCACAATATCTAATCACAGGAAATGTGGAAACTACAAATAAAATAGCAAAATATTTGATAATATATATATATATACATACATAAAATAAATGAGATATTCAGTGAACTAAATTCCATGTCCTCAGGCTTCTAAAAATTGTGATACTTCTAGAGAGATAATCCTGAATGATACATAATAGAAATCAGGCTTCTTTGATGCTCTACTGATGTAATTTCCCCTTTGGTTCCCTTATTCTTACTGTCTTCTGGGTCTACAAATTCTGATATTTCATCTAACCATAAATCCCTTAGGATTCTGATGTTGTATAGTGGAAAGATGACTAGATTTGAACTCAGAGAACCTGGGTTTAGATCTTACCTCTGCCATTTATAATTTGTGTGATGTTGGGTAAGTCATTTGGTCTCTCTGGGCCTTGGTTTTCTCATCTGCAAAATGAAGGGGTTAAACTAGATGACATCTGGGGGCCATTCTAACTGAAACAATGATCTTGAGGTTTCCTGGAATGACCAATAGCTTCTTTGTCCAGTTAGTAAAGACAAATTAAGTCCAAAAGCCCCCCTTCCTATGTTTTGATCATCTTTATGCTCAAAAAATTTTCATTATGTAAAGGGCCATGTACACTTTGGATGATTGCTTTTACTTTCTTGGCTTATAGCCCAAACACAGAAAATTTTGGATAAGGTACACACGACACTGCCTCCACCACCTTCAATATATGAGAAACCATTAATCTCCAAAATGTGTGTAAATCTCCAAATTTGCTTATATTACTCAATATGAGGGCTCTACCAACAGAACTCACTCCAAAATATCTCTGGGTCTACTGATCCTTGTTGGAAGAAGTTACTAAGGGAGGTGACAGTGGGGTGGGGTGTGCACATTTATGTATATGTATGGGGACTTTAAAAAATTTTTTCCTTTCTCCCACTGTCAGCCATTTCTCACAGCAATGTTAGTTCTATCTAGCCTGACTCTCAGATTCTTAGTCAAGGCGACTCTCACCTTTGTGTGGCTCCTCCCCCATGGAAAATAAGGGCAATATTCTTTTCTCATCCATTACTATTCCTTTTCTTAGTTAGTCCTTTCTCCTCCTGACCTCTTCTTTAGTCCCTCTTGTAGGTATCATATCAACCCACTATCATGAATACTTATTCAAACAGAAGTGTGTGTATGTGTGTGTGTGTGTGAAATAGAGAAGCAGAGATAAAAACAGAGACAAAGAGAAGAAATTCCAAAACTCAATAAATACATATAATGCTCCAATTTTTACTATTGTTTGTGTTTCTCTCTTTCTCTACTAGATTATAAGTCAGAGTGAGGTCACCTACCGTGACTTAGCCATTCATATATCTTTCACAGCAAGAGACCAGTGAGCAGTCTTGCACAGTAAGAGTTAACTGAAAGTTTGTTGATTTCCAATCCATTCCTACTTACTACCTGTATCTTCTTTGTGGAGTAACAAGTGCCTTAAGTTCATTATCCACTGAGTGAAGTAATGCTTGCTATAAAATAGAGGTAACATCTGCATCAAACTGCAGAGAAGACTTAATTTACTTCAACTCAATGAACATTTCCTCATTTTGAGGCATTTAGACTTCTGTAGTTATGCCCTTTCTCTCATTCTCTTTCCCCATTCCTGTAACTAGTCACTTTATACTCTTGTTCTCTGCCCCTTATACATTCTCTGTTCTCCCATCCCCCATTAAATCCTACTTTCAGAAAACACTGTGTAAATCCATTCATAAGGAAGTCAGGGACGGTGTGGTGTGTAGCAGTTGGCTATAGAGAAGAGTTAAAGTTCAAGAATTGCCATACACATTTACTAATAATGTGATTCTGGACACATCAATTACTGTCTCCTAGACTCGTTTTTTTTTTTCTTTTTTTAAAGCAATTGGGGTTAAGTAACTTGCTCAAGGCTACACGGCCAGTTATTTCTGGGTGTGGTGCTGAGTATCTGAGCCCGGATTCAATTCCAGGTCATTCCAACACTGTGGCCAGTGCTCTTACTCACTGAGCCACCTGGCCACCCCCAACCAATTGGGGTTAAGTAACTTGCTCAAGGTTACATGGCCAGGTGTTTCTGGGTGGATGCTAAGTGTCTGAGCCCGGACTCGATCCCCAGGTCGCCCCGATACTGGGGCCAGTGCTCTTACTCGCTGTGCTACCTGGCTGCCCCCCTAGATTCATTTTTCAGATCTGTTTTAATAACATGATCTAAATCACAATGTTGTTTTGAAGTTCAAATAAGATAACAAAACTATATATATATATATATATATATATAAATAAAATGCTTTGCAAAATTTGAAGTTCTATATAAATGTGAGATATTGCTATTCAGTAAAGAAAAATGACTGATATAACAATAGCTGTTATTTATATAGCCCTTTTAAAGTTTTGTAAAACCCTTTACAAATGAGAAAGCACAGCATCTCAAATAAACTTTTGACAACCTTGAAGAATAAGTATTACAGGTTACACTTAATTTTCTTCCATTTGCTAATATGATTGTCTTTGAAGTTTCTTTCCCCAATCTTAAAAATTAACATGTTCCTAAATATGCCACAGGACCATTTCAATTCAACCCATTCAATTCAATATACAATTATTTAGCACCTACCATTTTCAAGACACTATGCTAAGCCCTGGGGACACAAAAGCAAAAAATTAAATGGTTTCTCTACTCATGGAATTTATATTCACCAACAAAGACAGTATGTAAAAATATTTATCAAAGCAAGTGAAGAAAAAGTGTAATGGGGAAAGAATGTCATAATTTTTGGTGCTAGAATAGAGAAAAATTGTGGAGGGACATTCTTATGATCAACTAGTGAGATGAACTCTCAGCCTAACTGAGGAGAGAACTCTGTCACATGAATAATTCACACTTCACTGTCTCTGAAGGTCAGGTCTGCAGCATTAAGGAACACATCAACATGACAACTTTAAATCTCTGAAGTTTCAGGGGTCCCTGCTTTACCTTTGATAGTCCTTGTTATCCCCCACTTCCATCCTGACCCCTTTCTTGTCTCAATTTCTCTCAAAAGTCTCTCAGCCGATCATTTGTTGGGTGTCCCTACAAGCAGGTAATACCAGAAGAATGTCTGTCAGGGCATTCCTCCATGTTAATCACCTGAACAGAAAGAAAATTCTCACCTGTAGGTCCCTGTTCTTGAGTTAGTATTTGAGTCAAGAAGTTCCTATCTGTAAGGTCTTTGAGGCCCCCTATTCACTGACCACCCCCCCCCCCAGAAAATGATTCTCCCTTCCTATAAGTTTTCGACTTCTTTTTTTTTTCCTTGTCATTCATTCTTTCCAGAAAGTTACTCTACCTTCTTGCTCTGCTGTTCTCTCTATCCTATTGCTTTCTGGGAAGTCTCAGACACAGTGATTAAGGAAGGTTATCTTTATTCTTAGGTAGTATAGTCCAATCTTACCCTTTGCTAGTGCTTCCCTGTCAATGTGGGTCAGAGGCTCTTAGGTTTACCTCCTTGGCAGAAGGGAGATAATAAATGATTATGTCCAGGTAATAGTGATGAGAAAATTTACTATCTCTATTTTATTGATGAGAGGAACTGAGGTGAAATTGACTTGCCAAGGTTTGAAGGAAAACTAGACATATGCTTGGACTTCCTATCCTTTGTCCCATCCATCGAGTTATTCTATCGTCACTAGAGTTATCCTAGGTTATCTCTATTAAAGAATTTTTGTATAAATATATTATTAAAAGAGTAATTTCATTATTTATATCTAGAAGGAGAAATTATTGTTGAGGGACATAGAACTTAGAAAAGAAGAGAGAGTAGAAAAGTTTTCATTTACTATATTAAATGAGGTAGAATATCAATGAGGCAAAGAACCTGGAGAAGGAAAGAAGCTGGGCAATACTACTAATTCCCTGGTTTATATGGCTTTCCAGCCCAGACCATTGAATGATATGTTGAGAGCCAAAGTTGCTATCTAATTGATCTCAGGTAGAAAGGAAAGAAAAAGGAATGGATCACAGAGACCAAGCAGATGATTATACCCATTGTACAGAGTAGGAAACTAAGGCTCTGAAAGGTTAAGCAATTTGACCTGGGACACAGAGGGAAAAATGTGGAATTTATACCCAAATATCTTTTTTGCCAAGTATAGTGTTCTTTTCATTTAACCTCCCTTTCAGCTGGTATTCCAACAGTACTCTCCCCCAGGATTATTTGGTCTGCCCTACTTTCATAAGCAGATAGTAGGATAACAATATAGATGCAGCTTCTACCAACATAGAGTGTTGTGTTTGTATGGAGTGCTGCAATGAGTTCTTGCCTCATTTAGCGCTTGGCTTGAAAATCACACCGGAGACCCACAACTCCCCTTCCCTAAAGCTACCACCCAGGAATAATACATTTGTAGTACAATTAGATCATATGAATTATGAAAGCTATGATTAATCAAGGCAATAAGGCATGAAAGGCAAAAACAGAATAGAGAGATGGTCTCCACCATAGAAATAGTTCCAGGGGAATCAGCAGAATCCCAACTGGGCATGCAATCTATCCCAACCAAGTGCCTTTTGCTCACTTCAGGAACATAATCCTGGTTCCATGGTAATAGGATGAGCAATTTCCCTCTTATTTTTCAACTTTCCCTTTGACAGTACAAACTCTTAATGAAACTTCATGCTTTTCAAAGTGTTTTCATTTATTTTAGTTCATCCTTCTAGCTACCCTACGAGGTAGGCAGAACTGGCTTTTAGAGTCTTAGCTTCTACATCTATGTTTTACTCAGGGTCACACTACTCCAGAGAGAGCTTACATTAGAAGGCAAGACTTTTAGGTCATTGGGTTTGATTCCACTGATTAACTTCCCTTTCCCCCTGTTACATTTCCAAGCAATTAAAAATCTCTGTGCCTTCCTGATGGAATTATAAGAATGCCTTTTGTATAGACTATTGTTATTTGTGATCTCTCACATAGTGACAGGAGGTGTGCGGAGAGCAGGTCTTGATGACAATCTTAAGTTTAATTCCTGTCTGACACAAACTGTCTTTTTCTTAATTTCTCAGTGGTCTCAGGAAACTCTCTAACACTATAAATTACAGACCAGGTGTTGATCTTTCTTTGTGGGAGGAATTTCCTCCTTCCAGATTCTCTATAATAGGTCCAGTGTAAGAAAAAAAATCCAGTTCTTACCCTCAGGGTTTTTATGATGGCTTTAAAAAAAGTCAGGTAGTAGGAGGTGTCACTCAAAATGGATATAGTGTAGAAGTTTGGATCAGTAAGAACTGGTTTCAAATCCTGACCCAGATAATTACTAGTTATGGCAGAGTAATATAAGGAAGGTAGAGCACTTACCTTGGAATCAGGAAGACAACTTTAAATCTCACCTTGGAAATTGATAGCTTTGGGAGCATGTACAATTTAATTAACCTCTCTGTGCTACAGTGTCTTCATTTGTCAAATGTCAAATGGTAAAAAAGGTCAGAGTTGATAGTCTCTGCCCTTTTAGATACAAATCTCTATTCTCATGATGTCACTTAACTTTTCCGAACTTCAGTTTCTTTATTGAAAAAAGTGGAGAAACAACAGCCCCTAAGTCAAAGGGTTATAAAGGCCAAAAGATGTAATGGATGTAAAATGTAAGCTGTCACTTTTGTTCATAGTAAATACTATAATTATAGTTGTTGAAAATAACAATATTGACGATGATCCTATCTTCCCCATTCCCCAAAGAACTTTTCTTAGATTCTTCCCCATATTCCCAAAAAAACAATATACTGAATTGAGAATCCTTTTACCCCTTGACCAGTTTGAACCCTTTAGATAGATAATCCTATCTAAAGTAAGACTCCTACTGAGCCAAGGAGAGTGGTTGCAGGAAACCATGCTGAAATGTAATGATAGTGGCTAGGAAAGGGCTTAATCTATAAGAGGGCTTCTTCATATTGTGTGTGTCACAGATCATTTGAAGGAGTGAGGAGAATAAAAATTTACTATATATGGTGCCTATTATGTGTCAAGCAATGTGTTCTTTTTGGACATTTAATTTTTAGTTTATTTTTCTCAATTGCATGTGAACAAATTTAAAAATAATTTTCTATTCTGAACTTAAGAAATAAAACAAGTATTTAGATTACAAAGTAGGGAAAGAGGATTACACATGTATAAACAAAGTTTTTTACACATTTTAAAGAGAATTTTGAGTTCCAACTTCTTTCCCTCCTTATTCCCCACATCCAAGAAGTCAAACAATTATACATACAAAAGGGCAACCATGCAAATTTTTTTTCATATTATTCATGTTGCAAAAGAAAATGCAGAACAAAAACAAAACAAGAATAATATAGAAAGCTAAAAAAAAAAGAATGTTTCAATATGCATTCATGTTCCATCAGCTCTTTATCTGGAGATGAATAGCAGTTTTCATTAAAAGTCTTTCAGAATTTTCAGGGATGGGGGCAGCTAGGTGGATAGAATAGAATAGAGAACCGGACCTGCAGTCAGGAGGAATTAAGTTCAAATCCAGCCTCAGACACTTAATACTTACTAGCTGTATGACCTTGGGCAAGTCACTTGACCCCAATTGCCCTGCTTTCCCCCTTTCAAAAAGCAAAAAAAAAAAAAAACAAGAATTTTAATGGATCATTGTATTGCTGAGAATAGCTAAGTTATTTACAGTTGATCATCCATCATATAATATTGCTGATACTGTGCAAAATGTTCTCCTTGTTCTGCTCTCATTCTCATTTCACTTTGCATTAGTGTATATAAGTTTTCTCAGGCTTTTCTGAAACCATACCGAAATCATTCTGAAAACTGCCTGCTCACCATTTCTTATAGCAAAATAGTATTCCATCACAATCACACAGAACATCTTGTTCAGCTATCCCCCATTGATGGATATCTCCTCAATCTCTAATTGTTTGACACCACAAAAAGAGTTGCTATTTATATTTTTGTACATATAGAGCCCTTCTTTTCCCCCCCGATCTCTTTTGGATACAAGCCTAGTAGACAAAGGATATACATGGTTTTATAGCCTATTTCCAAATTGCTCTTCAGAATGGTTGGATCAGTTCACAACTCCACCAACAATGCATTAGTGTCCCTTTCCCCCTTCACTTCCTCCAACATTTATCATTTTCCCTTTCTGTCATATTATCCTATCAGATAGATGTAGGGTAGTAATCCCAAGTTGTTTTAATTTGCATTTCTCTTATCAACAGTGATTTAGAGAATTTTTATATGACTATAGATAGCTTCTATTACTTCAGGAAACTGCCTGTTTATAACCTTGGACCATTTCTTAATTGGGGAACGAAGTATATTCTTAAAAGTTGTACTCAGTTCTCTATATATTTGAGAAATGATGACCCTATCAGAGAAAGTTGCTATAATGTTTCCCCCTAGGGTCCTGTCTCCCTTCTAATCTTGCCTGCTTCTGTTTTGTTTGTGCAAAATTTTTTAATTTAATGTAATTTGACTGCTATATCATTTAGTGCACATATGTTTAATATTAATATTGCTTCATTGCTTATGGTACCTTTTAGTCAAATACAGTTTCACTGCTTATCTCTTTTAATTAGATCTATTTTTGCTTTTGCTTTGTCTTAGATCATGATTCTTACCTCTTAATTCTTTTTTTTTTACTTCACCTGAAGCAGAATATATTCTGTTCCAGCCCCATATATTTACCCTGGGTATGTCTCTCTGCTTTTCAAATGTGCTTCTATTTTTAAAAAAAAATGTCATATTTTACCAATTACATGTAAAAAGAATTTTAAACATTTTTAACATTTTGAATTCCAAATTATCTCCTTCCCTGAGATGGCAAACAATTTAATATAGGTTATGTATGTGCAGTTATGCAAAACATATTTCTGTATTAGTCATATTGTAAAAGAAACATAGAACAAAAAAACAAATAAAAATAAAAACAGTTTTAAAAATACGCTTCAACTTGCATTCAGAATACTTCAGTTCTTTTTAGGAGGTGGATAGCATCTTTCATGATAAGTCCTTGAGAATTGTCATGGATAGTTGTACTGCTGAGAACAGCTATGTCATTCACAGTTGATCATCACACATTAATGCTGTCACGGTGCATAATGTTGTCTTGGTTCTGCTTACCTCACATATAAATCTTCACAGGTTTTTTCTGAAACCATACTGTTTCTAATTTCTTACAGCAAAATAGTATTCCATTACAATTATATACCATAAATTGTTTAGTCGTTTCCCAATTGATGGGCATCCCTTCAATTACTCATTCTTTGCCACCACAAAAAGAGCTGCTATAAATATTTTTTATACATATAGTACCTTTGCTTTAAAAAAAAAGATCTCTTTTGGGATACAAACAAAGCAGTTGCATTTCAGGGTTAAAGGATATGCATAGTTTAATAGCCCTTTGGATATTCTTCCAAATTGCTCTCCAGAATAGCTGGATCAGTTCACGACTCCACAAAAAAAAAATGTGTTAATGTCTTAATTTTCTCAATCCATTTCCACATTTGTCACTTTCCTTTCCTATAATATTAGTCAATCTAATAGGTGTGTGGTGATACTTAGAGTTGTTTTAATTTGCATTTCTCTAGTCAATAGTTATTTAGAGCATTTTTTCATATGACTACAGATAGCTTTGATTACTTCTTCTGAAAACTGCCTGTTAATTTCATTTGACCATTTATCAACTGGAGAATGATTTGCATTTTTAGAAATTGGACCCAACTCTTAATATATTTGAGAATGAGGTTTTCATCAGAGAAACTTGCTGTGAAATATTTTTCAGTTATGATTACTATTTTTTCTCTCTATCCTATTTTCTCCCCTATTTATCCTTCTCACTCTCTCCTTTTACCCTGTCCATCCTCAAAAGTATTTTGTTTCTGACTGCTGCATCTCCTCATCTGCCCTCCTTGCTTATCAGCACTCCCTCCACTTCTCTCATTCTCTTCCCCTCCTACTTTCCTGTATGGTAAGATAGATTTTTATATCCAGCTGAATGTATGTGTTATTCCCTCTTTGAACCAATTCCAGTGAAAGTAACATTCAAGTGATCCCCTATTCCATCTTCCACTTAGCCATAAAAGTTCTTTCATGCTTCTTGTATGTGAGATATTTTACCCCATCCTACCTATCCCCCCTTTTCCAGTGCATTTGTCTAACGCTTTAATTTTATTTCTTTAGATATAATCCCATCATATTCCATTCATACCCATGTCCTCTATTTATACTCCTTTCTAACTATCCTAACATTGGTAAAGTTCTTAGAACTTACAAATATTTGCTGATGTACAAGTGTAGACTGCTTAACCTTTTCGAATCCCTTATGATTTCTCTTTCCTGTTTACTTTTTTAATTCTTCCCTTGAGTCTTGTATTTGAAAGTAAAGTTTTCTACTTAGCCCTAGTCTTTTCATGAGGAATGCTTAAAAGTTTTCTGTTTCATTAAGTATCTGTTTCCCCCCTAAAGGATTATACCATTTTGCTGGGTGATCCTTGATTGTAGCTCACTACTTTGTCCTTCAGAATTCCATATTCCAAACCGTCTGGTCCTTTAATATAGAGGATACTAATCTTTTATTATCCTTGCTTGTGATATCCATAATATTTGAATTATTTCATTTTGGCTTCTTGCAATATTTTCTCTTTCACATGGGAGCTCTATAATTTGGCTAAAATGTTCCTGGGAGTTTTTATTTTGGACTCTCAGGATATGATTGGGGAATTCTTTCAATTTCTATTTTTTGCCTCTAGTTCTAGAATATCAGAGAAGTTTTCCTTCATTGTTTCTCAATGTAGAGACCCCTTTTTATCATAGTTTTTGGGTAGTCCAGTAATTCTTAAATTATCTCTCCTCAATCTATTTTTCAGATCAGTTTTTTTATGGCATGTCATATTTTCTTCTATTTTTTCATTCTTTTTAGTTGATTTTATCATTTCTTATGTGTTATGAGTCATTAGTTTTCACTTGCCCAATTCTAATTTTTGAGGCTTTATTTTCTTCAGTGAACTTTTTGTGCCTTCTTTTCCATTTGATCAATTCTATTTTTGAGGAGTTCTTTTGGAGGAGAAAATGATGCTGGTGATTTTTCACAGCCCTCCCTCACTCAAATCAAATTTACCCTGTGCATATCCCCTTGTTTCAAATGTGTCTCTTATAGATAGCATATTGTAGATTGTGGTTTCTAATCCATTCTGCTATCTGCCTCCATTTCATGGTAGAATTCAACCCATTCACATTAACAGTTATGATTACTATCTGTCTTTCCCTCTATCCTATTCCCTCCCCTGTTTATGTTTTTTGCTTCTTCCTTCACCCTTCCCCTCCTTAAGAGTTTTCCTTTTGACCACCACCTCCCTCAGTATTCCCTCCCTGTGCCCCCCTTTACATACCCTTTCCCCTTACTACTATTTCTCTCCCTTCTAACCACTCCCCCTCCTTACTATCCCCCCTTATCCCTCCTACTGCCTGTAGGGCACAATGGATTTTTATACTTAATGGAGTATGTTATTCCCTCCCTGCACCCAAATCAATGAGTAAATTCCATACAGTGCTCCTCTCCCTTCCTCCTTTCCCTCTATTATAATGAGCTTTTAGTGTCTTTTCATGTCAGAATTCTAAACTTAACTGATTATGTTGATCCCTCTTTGAACCAGAACCAATGAGTATAAAGTTCATATGATGTTCATCTCCCTCTTGCTGGTCGGCTGAAGTGGAACTTGTTGGGAAACCTCCTGCCTTCACTTCAAACTCTGTACTGCTTCAGTTTAGCCCTTCCTCAATGTCTCCCAAGCCTGAAGACTGTTTCCACTAATTCAGGATTTTACTATGATTGGGACATTTATCTTTGGGTTTTCTGGGTCAAGGAGGGGGAATCAGAGCAGCTAAGGTTTACTCCACCATCTTGGCTCCTAGAAAATCATGTAGGTGACTTTTAAATATCCAGGCTGTGGGCTGGTAGGCCCAGGAGAAGCTGCAATGGCTGTTGCAGGCCCTGTGATTTCTCTTACCGAGCCCTGACAGATCCTCAGTCCTGTGGTGAGAGGACTATAAATTGCCCTTGGGGTGGGTGAGTCTGCTGGGTGGGGGTCCTTCTCTGTAGTCTGCTCTCAGGTCCCTGCTAGTGCAGCCCCTGTGTGCTCCATGCTCCCCCTACCCAGACCTATGTGGTCACTTTTCTGGGCTGGGAATCTGCCACACTCCATGTCCCAATGGGTTTTTTACTCCATTAAACTCCATTCAGATTGACTTTTTAAAGTTTAGTGATGGAATTCGTGGAGGAGCTTAGAGAAGTTCCTGCTCCCTTTCTACCATCTTGGCTCCTCCCCTTGCTTTAGGCCTTTCTTACTGCTATTTCCAGAGCTAGCTCTAGGAAGTCTATAGGTTCTCAGTTCTTTTAATGTTATATAACCCAAGGAGAGGTGTGGTCACTCGTTTCCTGGTCCATACTCTAGTCTTTACCTAGAAAGGGCTGGTGTTTCCTGTAGCCACCAGCACTAGAACTCCTCTTGGTCCTGGGACTTTGACCAGGTCCTCCACTCTCCTAAAGCTGCAGTTACTAGTGTCTATCTTGGAAATGGGTTTTATTCTTCCCTGAGCAATTACAAACACTCCTCCCTACCCTGGAACGATGATGTGACCTGGGCCCCTGCTCCCCTGTGTCTGTGAGTGCTAATATTTCATTTGGTCTCAGTACTGTGTAATGTTAATGGGATCCCTGTCCATTAATAGGCCTATCTGGCCACATGTGTCCCCTTTTTCCTTGGAATGGGAACTGTATTCCCTTGCCTAAGGTGTACAGGTATTTCAATCACAGATGGCTTGCTGCTTTCATAGCTGTGATATATCCTGAATTACCTGGAACACATTGAGAGAGGAACTTGCCTAAGGAAGAGCTTGCTTGGAGGGAGGCTTGCTTGCAAGAAAAATTTCACACCTTTTGGTACTAAGCTGAACTTTTGGCACTGAATCATAAGGGTTGTGGTGCCTTCTGGCTCTGAACCTATTAGAGGAAAACCATATATACTGGGAGGTCAGTATGTTCTTTGGAGGCTTGCTCATAAGAAGGATCTTTTTATTCCCTGCATGGGAATCTCAGTAGCTGTTTGCTAAGAGCCCCCAGACTACCCAGATATTGGTGCTTTCCCAGTCTGGTGGTTGTATTACTTTAGGTTGTATTTACTATAGGTGGTTGTATTTCTTTGTTCAGACAGCTGGAGCTCTGTCTGTTATTATTATTTCTGGGATACTTCTTTATACTTGTCTGTACTTATCTGTCAATTAAAGTAAGATCATTAACCCCTTTAAAGCTGCTACCTGTGCTAGCAGCCCACCCTGTGTACTAGTGTGCTTGCTAACACAGACTACAACTCTGAACTTTGTATGGGTGATGCAACAGGATTATGAACCGAATACTAGCAAAAGTTCCCCTTCAATCTCCTTCCAGTTAGTTGTTTGACAGTCCCCCACCACTTCCACAATCCACTGGCTGAAAGCTCCTGAAGCTGCTATTCCAGTGAATGTGGCTACCCCATGGTAGCCTGTGCTGCCTGTGTATAATTGCAGTGCCCACCACCACTCGGGTGAGACAAAATTTTCCTGTCAATTTCCTAAATTGTCTTTTGCTGGAAAATTGTTTCACCTGACATTTTGTCATTCTGCCACCTCAAATTATATTGGGGGCATTCTTTTAGAGTTGTTTGGAAGAGAATTTGGCAGAGCTCAACTAAGTGTTTCTCTTCTCTGCCATCTTGGAAACTGAGTGGTTTTAGAAATATTATCTTAGTTGATTCTTACAACAAGCCTGTGAAGTAAGTTAATATTGTCCCCATTTTACAGTGGGGGAAAGGGAGGAAAACAGAAGTTAAGTGACTTGCCTGGGGTCACACAGCTAGTTAGTGTTTGAGGTTGGATTTGAACTCAGGTCTTTCTTACTCTAAACCTAATGCTCTACCTTATCAACTGCTGCCTTAAGTCTCATGAATATTCTGGACTCTTTCTCAGAATAATACTTTGTACATCTCAGTTAGAGGATAGTGAAAATAAAGATTCCTTTTGTTTTACTGTTAAAATTGTAAAACTATCCACAGAACCTTTTTAGGGGGAATATCTAGACAGTAGGTTAAGAGCTTCTGCTCTACAACGCTCTTAAATTACTAACGGTCCCAGAGTATGCAGTCCATGGAGGCTAATGCTCATCATTATAATTACATTGAATTAAATTCTTTGGGAAAAATAATACTAGAGGAATTTCCTAATTAACTGAAAAGAAAATGGTGGCAGGTTATTTTAAGCAAACTCAGTTGCTATTCATAGCTCAGAAAACAAACTGAAATCCCATACTGACCTTTTAAGAAACTCCAGAGCTATTTCCCTACATAGTCTCCCCTGATCCTCCTCAACTTCATCTCCCTTCACATTTGGTGGTTCATTTAAAATGAACTTCATTCTGGAATCTAGCTCAAGGGTGGCCATGTGTGGTAAATTAAAATAAGGCCATAGGAAAACACAGCACAACTGGCACAAGCTAATGTGGTGCTACCCCTGCTCGTAGGATCTGGAGCAGAGGTAGGGACCTATCATTGGGCTGTCATCCTGTGGAAAGCATTTATGGAGGCTTCCCACACTCCCTACAGGGAGTTACTCAGACTTTTATGAATACCCTACTGTTCTCACCTAGGGTTCTTGAAAAGGTCTTGGAAAGCAATCAACAGCCACCCACAAGAGAAACATGATCTCCCAGTGTTTCATTTGCCCAAACCAGAGAAAAAAAGTTCTTCCAGGAAAACATCAAAGGGAAAAATTAGTATTTATCAGTATCATAATGATTCATAAAAATTTTAAGCTATATATACTTAGAAGGAATTTGTCCCTCTGACTGCTGGGTTACAATGGCCACATATGGTCAAAAAAATTGCATACTATTTCTTTCAATCAGAGGATCAACGTCTTTTATAACAACATTTTTTTTCTCTTTCCTTTTGTCAGGTGAAAAACAGAAGTGTGTGTTTTTTAGAGATAAGTGTTAGTCATTCTGATGTCCAATTTAAATTAAGAATCAAATGAAAAAAATTATATAGGATATTTTAAAATACCATTTTATTATTTTGCTATCAATAAAAATAGTTTATGTAGTGTTATAATTTTTCAAACACATTCTTTTTGGTTTTTAGTTGATCATAAAACCTTGGAAAATGTCAAAGCACAAACTACACTTGTTATTTAAAAAAATGTACAATATGTAGAATAGCAAGGGCATATTGGTGATATGGTAAACAGGAAGCCTAGAGTCAGGAAGACTTATCTTCCTGAGTTTACATCTTATCACAGACATACTTACTAGTTGTCTGACCCTGAGCAAGTCACTTAATGCTGTTTGCCTCAGTTCCTTCATTTGTAAAATGAGCTAGAGAAGAAAATAGATACTCTTGTATCTTTCCCAAGAAAACCACAAATTGGAAGGGCTCTGGTTCCTACCTCCTCCAATTCTTGTAAAAGATGACTCTGAAGAAGCTTTGGAGCTACAGAACCCACAAAATGACACAGAGAAGCTAACATCCTGCTGAGAAAAGTCTGGCAGGCCAGCAGGAAGGGGCCAGCCCAGTGCTATGGAAGCTGACCCCAGCCCTGTGCTAGCCCGTGGTTTTAGCCTCAGGGAGGGAATGACCAGCCAGTGGATAGAGGGACTTCAGATCACCAGCAGCTGTGGCGGTTTCCAGAATTATCAACACAAAGATGCTAAAGACAAAGTGAGAGGTCAGTACAGTTTGGACTTTGGGATCCAGTAGTTCCAGAGTGTGGTTGGTCTTTGCCCCCAGGGTGAGAAGCGGCTAAAGATCGGCAGGTGTGCAGCCACAGCCACATGGCTGCTTCAGCCCCTGGCCTGCAGATTGTAGGGGGACCAAGCGACCAGTCTGGGGGGTATTTGCTCTTGCTTTAAACTGCTTGAATCTGCATTGTGGTCTAGAGTGGAAGTCCTGGGGGGTGTGACCAGCTTGCCACAACATTTGGAGGCTTCAGAGAAGGCACCTAAATAATACCTTAGGCAGCTGAGATTGGGACAAATCTCCCCTGTATGGTAGCAGAGTCTTACTGTGGCAAAAAGCTGAAAAGTCAAGTAATTGAGTGGCAACATGAGCAGACAAAGGAAGGAAACCAAGCAAAGCAATCCAACTTTACACTCTTATTTTGGGGACAAAAAGGATCAAAGCATGGAATAGGAGGGAGACAGTGAAGTCAGAACTCCTGCACCAAAAGCTTCCAAGAAAAATATGAGTGGGTTACAGGCCATAGAGAAGCTTAAGAAGGATTTTGAAAACAAAATAAGAGAAGTGGAAGAAAATATGGGAAGAGAAATGAAAATGATGCAAGAGGGGGGTGGAGTCAAGATGGCAGAGTAGAAGCACGACCTTTCCATGGCTTCTGCTTCCATCTTCCCCAATCCATGTAAAAAGGGGATTCTAAACAAACTTTGGAGCTGCAGAACCCACAAAATGACACAGAGAAGCTAACTTCCCCCTGAGGACAGCCCGGCAGGCCAGCAGGAATCCAGAGCAGTGCTCTGGGAGCCGAGCCAAACCTCACACCGAGGCTTTAGCCCCAGGGTGGGAATGACCAGCCGCGTCCAGAGGGACTCCAGAACAGCAGCAGTAGTGGCAGTTTCCAGATTTATCAACACATAGATGCAAAGGACAAGGTGAGAGGCCAGTGCAGTCTGGACTTTGGGACCAGTAAGTGGGAGTGTGTGGCTTTTCCCCCCAGGGCAAGGAGCCTCTGAGATGCCGGCACAGCCAGCCAGTGCCACGTGGTGGCTTCAGCTCCTGGCCTGCAGAGTGTAAGGGGACCAAGCACCAGTCTCAGGGGTAATTGCTCTTGCTTCAACCTGCTTGGATCTGGATTGCAGTCTAGAGTAGAGGTCCTGGGGTGTGTGTCCAGTGTGCCAGAGTGTGTGGAGACCTCAGAGAGGGCACCCATCTAATACCTCCAGCAGCTGAGAAAACTCCAGAGTTTGGGACAAAAGCTCCCCTGTCTGGTGGCAGAGCCCTACTGTGGCAAAATGCCCAAAGGCAAGTAATTGAGTGGCAAAATGAGCAGGCAAAAGAAACAAAGCAGACAGAAAATTCCAACATTACACTTCTATTTTGGGGACAAAAAGGAGCAAAGCATGGAACAGGAGGAAGACAGTGAAGTCAAAACTCCTGCACCAAAAGCTTCAAAGGAAAATACAAGCTGGTTACAGGCCATAGAGGACCTTAAAAAGCAGATAAGAGAAGTGGAGGAAAAATTGGGAAGAGAAATGAGAACAATGCAAGAAAATTATAAAATGACAGTCAACAGCCTGACTGAGGAAAACAATACCTTAAAAAACAGACTGACTCAAATGGCAAACGAGGCTCAAAAAGGCAATGAGGAGAATGCCTTAAAAAGGTGAATTTGCCAGATGGAAAAAGAATCTCAAAAGCTCAATGAGGAGAATCATTGCTTCAGAATTAGATTGGAGCAAATGGAAGCTAATGACTTTGTGAGAAATCAAGAGGCTGTTAAACAGAGCTAAACAAATTAAAGAATAGAAGGCAATGTGAAATATCTCATGGGAAAAACCACTGACTTGGAAAATAGATCCAGGAGAGACAATTTAAAAATTATTGGACTTCCTGAAAGCCATGATCAAAGTTACAAAATTACAAAGTTATCATCCTCCAGGAAGTTCTCAAAGAAAACTGCCCTGATGTTTTAGTACCAGAGGGCAAAATAGAGGTTGAAAGAATCCACTGATCACCTCATGAAAAAGATCCCAAAAAGAAAACTCCTAGGAATATTATAGCCAGGTTCTGTAATTCCCAGATTAAGGAGAGAATATTACAAGCAGCCAGGAAGAACCAATTTGAATATTGTGGAAACACAATCAGGATAACCCAGGATCTGGCAGCTTCTACACTGAAGGATCGAAGGCCTTGGAATGTGATATTCCGGAGGTCAAGGGAGCTGGGATTTAAACCAAGAGTCACCTACCCAGAAAAACTGAGTATCATGTTTCAGGGGGAAATATGGTCATTCAGTGGAATAGAGGACTTTCAAGCATTCTTGATGAAAAAAAAAAGAGTTGAATAGAAAATTTGACATTCAGATACAAGAAGCAAGAGAAGCATGAGAAGATAAACAGGGAAAAGAAATCATAAGGAACTTATTAAAGTTGAGCTATTAACATTCCTACATGGAAAAACAATAATTTTAACTTATGAAAGTTTTCTCAGTAGTTGAAGGGATTAGAAATATATATGAGGGTATATGGGCATATGAATACATATGTGAATGTGTGTATATATGTTTACAGATATACATAGAGGGAACAGGACCCATTTAACAGGAAGGGATGATACTTAAAAGGTGAAATTAAGCGGTGAGAGGAATATAATGAGAGGAGATGGGGAGAGACGGATTGGGGCAAACTATCTCATACAGAAGAGGCAAGGGAAAATAGTAACATCAGAGGGGAAGAATAGGAAGGCAAAAGGGAATGGGTTAATCTTATTTCCATTGAATCTGGCTTGAGGAGGGAGTAAAATACACACTAAATAGGGTATCTCACCCTCAAGGGGAAGAGGGGGGAAGGGGATGAGTGGGGGGATGATGGAAGGGAGGGCAGGCTGGGGGGGAGGGATTTGGAAGCACCCACTTTTGAAAAGGCACAGGATCAAAGTAGAGAATAGAACAAGTGGGAGGTGGGATAGGAGGGAGAGAAATATAGTCAGTCTTTCATAATATATCTACTATGTTATTGTTTTGCATCAGCCACACATGGACACAATAGTCAGGTTATATTATGTTAATATATATGTTAATACACACAATAGTCAGGTTCCAGAATTCCAGAATATACTGAACTGCTTATCTTCCCAGTAAGGGTGGGTGATGGGGGAGGAAGGAAATGAATCTGGAATTGAAAGTTTTAAAATCAAATACTCAAATATATATATAAAGAAAATCAGGTTAAGTTGCCTATGATCACAGAGGTTAGTAATGGCCAGAGGTGGAATTTGAATTGAAATTTTCCTGATTCTGTACCCCGAACTCTATTCTCCATGTTCACTGCCTTTGAGGAATGCAGCAGATAGAAGAGGAAATGATTGAGAAAATAAAGGTTTCATCTTAAAAAAAAGAACCTATATTGGATTACATGCCACCATGGGGGAGGGGGAGGAAGAGGGGGAGAAAATTTGGAACTCAAGGGATTGTGGAACTGAATGTTGTATATTAAAAGCAAATAAATAAAATAAAAAAATAAAATGATGCAAGAAAATTATGAAATAACAGTGTACAACCTGACTGAAAAAAATAATACCTTAAAAAATAGACTAACTTAAATGGCAAAAGAGGCTGAAAAGGGCAATGAGGAGAAGAATGGCTTAAAAGGCCAAATTTACCAGATGGAAAAAGAATCTCAAAAGCTCACTGAAGAGAATCATTCCTTCAGAATTAGATTGGAGCAAATGGAAGCTAGTGACTTTATAAGAAATCAAGATACTACTAAACAGATCCAAACAAATGAAAAAAAAATTAAAGGGAAAACCACTGACCTGAAAAAATTGATTCAGGAGAGATAATTTGAAAATTATTGGACTACCTGAAAGCCACGATTAAAAAAAGAACCTAGAAATCATCCTTAAAATAATTCTCGGGGTGGCTAGGTGGTGAAGTGAATAGAGCACCAGCCCTGGAGTCAGGAGGACATGAGTTCAAATCCAACCACAGACACTTGACACACTTACTAGCCATGTGACTTTGAGCAAGTCACTTGACCCCAATTGCCCTCCCCCCAAAATAGCAAGAAATTCTCAAGGAAAATTGCCCTGATGTTTTAGAACCAGAGGATGAAATAGAGATTGAAAGAATCCACTGATCACCTCTCCAAAAAGATCTCAAAAAAAATTCCTAGGAATATAATAGTCAGGTTCCAGAGTTCCCAGATCAAGAAGAAAATATTACAAGCAGCCAGGAAGAAACAATTTGAATGTTGTGGAAACACAATCTAGATAACACAGGATCTGGCAGCTTTTACACTGAGGGATCTAAGGGCTTGGAACATGATATTCCGGAGTTCAAAGGAGGTGGGATTAAAAACTAAGCATCACCTACCCAGAAAAACTGAATATCATGTTTTAGGGGAAAATATGGTCATTCAGTGGAATAGAGGACTTTCAAGTATTCTTGATGAAAAATCCAGATTTCAGTAGAAAATTTGACGCTCAGATACCAGAAACAAGAGAAGCATGAGAAGGAAAAAGGAAAATAAATCATAAGTAACCTATCAAAGTTGAACTATTTACATTCCTACATGGAAAAAAGATAATTGTGACTGATGAAACTTTTCGCAGTATGAGAATAGTTGAAGGGAATAGGAATGTATGTATATATATATATATGTATGTATATGGGTATGTGGATATATTGGCATATGAATGCATATGTGAGTGTTTGTATATATGTGTACAGGTATACATAGACGGAGGGCACAGGACCAATTTAATAGGAAGGGATGATACTTAAAATGTGAAATTAAGAGGTGAGAGAGGAATATAATGAGAGGAGATGAGGAAAGAGAGAATTGTATTAATTATCTCATATAGCAGTGGCAAGGGAAAATTGTATTAGTTATCTCATATAGCAGAGGCAAGGGAAAATGCTTTCAATGGAGGGGAAGAACAGGAAGGCAAAAGGGAATGGGTCAACCTTATTATCATTGAATTTGACTTATGGAGGGAATGACAGACACACTAAATAGGGTATCTCACCCTACAGGAGAAAGGGGATGAAATGGGGTTTGATGGAAGGGAGGACATGCTGGGGGGGAGGGAAGTAGGAAGCACCCACTTTTGAAAAAGGACAGAATCAAAGTAGAGTATAGAACAATTGGGAGGTGGGATAGGAGGGAGGGAAATTCTTTTGCAATATATCCACTATGGAAATGATTTGCATAGCTACACATGTACAACCTAAACTGAATTGCTGATCTTCACAGTAAGGGTGGGTAAAGGGAGGAAGGGAATGAATCTGGAATTCAAAGTTTTAAAATCAAATGTTTAATATATACATATATATATATATAGTATTATTAATATTATTTTACATTTAACTGTGAAATAATACATACAAGCACTGGGGCATAGAGATCCACCATGCTCTACTGCAAAGTCAGAAGGAGTATGGGAGAAGATATAGGAGAGAGCAGACTGGAGGAGGGGATATCCAGTTGCATTGCTATTTTGGGGTGGTGGGTAGCGGGAAAACGGGGAGAAAATTTGTAACTCAAAATCTTGTGGACATGAATAATGCAAACAAGAAGTTAATAAAGCATTTGATTAAAAAAAGCACAAAGGAAAAAAAATTTCAATAGAGATAAATGTAGGTCTTCCTTTTGAGTACAAAAATATAATTCAAAAGTGTAAGATGGGTTAAATATAATCAGACAGTAATTATTCTGAAAAAGATCTGCAAATTTTAATGGACTGCTAATTTGGTATGAGTCAATGGTATTGCTTATGGGATAGTCAAAAAGTCAATGTCATTTTGGGCTTTAGCAAGAGAAGGCAAAGAAGCACAGTTTCTAGGAACAGGGGAATTATAGTCCCTACGTACCATGACAAAGTTAGATCACTCATGGGTACCACTGTTTGAGAAGTAGATCAGTATGATGGAGAGCGTCTAGGAGGATGCAACCAAGATGTTGAAGGATTGTGAATTCATGCTATATGAGGATCAACTGAAGAACCTGGGCATATTTGTTATTGAGAAGGGAGGTAGGGACAGATGCAAATGATATCATTTTCTCAAGTATTTGAAGGGTTGTCATGTAGAACAGGGTTTATATTTTTTTTTTGTTAAGCCCCAGAGGGCATAACCAGGAGCAATGGGTGGAAGATAGAAACAGGCAAATCTAAGTATTTTATATATATATATATAATTCTAACAATCAGAGCTGTCCTAAGGTGGAATGAGCTTCCTTCAGAGGTGGAATGCTCCTTCTTTTTGGAGTCTTCAAGCAGAGATTGGATAACCACTTATAAGGTATGTTAAACTCATGATTCCTTTCATGAATGCGTTAGATAAGATGACAGATGAGGTCCCATTCAACTCTCACATTCTGTGATTCTAAGAGTTATGGGGGCCCTGACACACTGAATGTCTTGGGTAGACCACTCAAATCTTCCATGTATTAGAGGGAGGGTTTCAACAAGGGTCTCCCTGACTGCAATACCAGTTCCCCATCCTTTCCACCAGAAAGGCTGCCTCAAATTCATACAGACCGACACTTTTTACACATAAAATAAACATGGAGTTAAAGTATTTAAAAGTTATTTCTACCCAACTCCCATTCAACCAATTTTAGTGGGTGAGGGGCTCAAATTTTCAGGAAGAACTCTTTGAATGTATTCATTTAAACATTGATCAGATACATACAGACTACTGCTCTTAAGAGATACCAAGAGAATGATTACTATTTATGTGGCTTCCTTATTGCAAATGTTTTTCACATAATCTCCAAAGACTTTCCACATCTCTCAAATAAACCTTCTCTTTTTCAAGATATGGGAGCGTTCAGTGGTAGACACCTCATAAAATCCTGAAAATCACACACCTTCAAAATTTGCTTCCTGTAGAATCTTGGGTATTACTTGAAGTTAAAATAACTTCGTGTACATTAAAAATATTTCTCTTATTTTTATAAAAATAAAGAAAACCCCAAATTGGGTCATAAAGAGTCTAACGGCTGAAAAAGAAAACTGAAAAGCAATATGTAATATAGTAAATTTAAAGGGGTGCTTTAAAAATCATCTAATTCAAAGTACCTTAACCAGGGTTTCATAAGACCCCAGGGTTCTGTGAACAAACCTCATGGATCTATGAACTTGGATGGGAAAGTGATTATTTCTTCATTTTAATAACTTTGTTTTTCTTTGTAATCTTACATATCTTATGTATTTAAAATCTGTCTCTTGAGAATGGGTTCTTAGACTCCCCTAGACTACCAAAGGTTGTTCATGACACAAAAAAGTTCAAAATCATTGATCTACAGATGAAAAAACCTGACCCAGAAAGGTGAAGAGACAACCCCAAGATGCCCAAGTAGTAAATAGAACATTAAAACTTCCCCAATTCGAAAATGATATCTTTGAGGATCGATACTGTCCTTGTATCCTCAGGGATTAGTACAGTTCTTGAAACATACAAAGTACTTAATAAAAACTTATTAATTCATGTGAAAACCATCCATTGCCATAGATATCTGCTAATGATCAAATATATCCTTTATATACATTAAAAATCCAAAGAAAACAAATATTACTAAAAGTAGGAGGGAAGTGAATACCTGGGGAAAAATATTTGTGGCAAGTTTCTCTTATAAAATTCTTATTTCCATGATATATGAAGAAGTTATTTTTAATTATATATTTAGTTTTTAACATTATTTTATTTTTAACTTGATTTACAAATTCTCTCTCTCCCTTCTATCATTTTCCACTCACTGAAAAGATAATCAAAATCGTATCAGTTATACATGTGAAATGATGAAAAACCTATTTCTGTGTTAGCCATGCAAGAAAGTAAAAATGGAAGGAAGGAACGAAAGAAGGAAGGAAGGAAGGAAGGAAGGAAGGAAGGAAGGAAGGAAGAAAGAGAGAGAGAAAAGTATACTTCAATGTCCATTCAGAATTTTTCAGTAATCTCCCTCTAGAGGTGGACCACATTTTTTTATGATGATTCCTTTGAAATTGTTTAGATCATTGTACAGCTGAGCATAGTCTGTTACAATGCACAATGATCTCACAGTTATTCTCACTTCACTTTGCAGCAGTTCATTTACATGTTGCCATATTTTGTTCTTTTCTTTTCTGAAACCACTCCCTTAACCAATTTTTAATTAATTCATTTTAAGTTTTCAATGTTCACTTTTATAAGATTTTGAGTTCTAAAAATTTCCCCCTCAATTTCCTTCCTCCTTCCTCAAGATGGCATGCAATCAGATATAGGCTATACATGTACAATCATGTTAAACATATTTCCACAATAGTCATGTAGTGAAAGCAGAATCAGAACAAAAGGGGGGGAACAATGAGAGAAAAAACAAAACAAGAAAAAGTAGTATTTTTGATCTTCTTTCAGATTCCATAGTTTTTTTTCTCTGGATATGGATAGTATTTTCCTTGATGAGTCAAAGTTGACCATCATACCATGTTGCTGTTACTGTGTACAGTGTTCACCTGGATCTGATTACTTTACTCAGTATCATTTCATGTGAGTCTTTCCAGGTTTTTCTGAAATATTCCTGCTCATCATTTTTATGGAATAGTATTCTCTTACTTACATTCATATACCAAAACATGTTCAGCAATTCTCAAACTGATGGACATTTCTCAATTTTCAATTCTTGGTCACCACAAAAAGAGTTGTTATAAATATCTTTGTACATGTGTGTACTTGTCACTTTTTAATGATATCTTTGGGCTAGAGATCTATAAGTGGTATTGCTGGATCAAAGAGTGTGCTGTTTTTTTTTCAAGCAATTGGGGTCAAGTAACTTGCTCAAGGTTACATGGCAAGTTATTTTGTGTGGGTGACAAGTATTTGAGGCTGGAACCGATCCTGGGTCTCCCGATGCTGGAGCCAGCTCTCTTACTCACTGCGCCACCTGGCCGCCCTGAAAGAGTGAATTTTTATTGCAAAAACTGGTGTCTTCAGATTTATCAAGAAGCTAATTATTATAGTCACTGACTGCTGTGTCTTGTGTTCTTAATCTTTTCCACTGAACCACCACTATATTTCTTAGTCAGTACCAATTAGTTTTGATGATTGCTGCTTTATAATACAATTTTATATCTGGTACAGCTAGGCCACTTTCCCTAGTATTTCTTTTAATCAATACCCTTGATATTCTGGACTTTTTGTTATTCCAGAAGAATTGTATTATTTTTTTCTTGCAAGATAAAGTATTACGGATAGTTTTATTGCTATGGCACTGAATAAGCAAATTAATTTAGGTAGAATTGTTATTTTAGTTATATTAGCTCAGCCTACCCATGAGCAACTGATATTTTTCCAATTATTGACATATGAATTTATTAGTGTGAAAAGTGTTTTGTAATTGTGTTTATATAGTTCCTGAGTTTGTCTTTGCAGGGACACTCCCAAATATTTTATAATATCTACAGAAACTTTAAATGGAATTGCTCTTTCTATCTCTTATTGCTGGGCTTTGTTAGTAATATATAGAAATGCCAATGATTCATGTGAGTTTATTTTATATCCTGAAATTTTGTGAAGGTTATTAATTATTTTAAGTAGTTTTTAGTTGATTCTCTAGGATTCCCTAAGTATATCATCATATCATCTCGAAAGAATGATAGTGTTATCTCTTTATTGCCTATTCTCATTCCTTCAATTTGTTTTTCTTCTCTTATTTCTAAAGCTATCATTTCTAGTACAATATTGAATAAAAGTGGTGATAATGGACATCCTTGTTTCTCCTCTGATCCTAGTGGAAATGCTTCTAGCATATCACTCATATATAATGCTTATTGATGGTATTAGATAGATGCTACTTATCATTTTAAGGGATACTCCATTTGGTCATATACGCTCTAGTGTTTTTAATAGGAATGGATGTTGCATTTATCAAAAGCTTTTCCTGTATCTATTGAAATAATAATATGATTTCTTTTTATTTTGTTACTGTTATGGTGAATAATCCTGACATTTTCCCTAATATTTAATCAGTTACACATTTCTGATATAAATATCATCTGGTAATAATGTATTATTCTGGTGTTAAATTACTGTAATCTCTTTGCTGATGTTTTATTTAATATACTTACATAAATGTTCATTAGGTAATTGGTCTATAGTTTTCTTTCTCTTCTTTGGCTTTTGCTGGATTAGGTATCAGCACAATATTTGTATCATAAAAAGAATTTGGTAAGACTCCTTTGCCTATTTTCCCAAATAGTTTATACATTACTGGAACTAATTGTTCCTTAAATGTTTGGTAGAATTTACTTGTAAATACATCTGGCCCTGGCAATTTTTTTTTCCTTAGGGAGTTCATTGATGTCTTATTCAAATGCTTTTTCTGAAATTGCATTAACGTATTTTATTTGCTCTTCTGTTAATCTGGACAATTTACATTTTTATAAATATAAATCAGTTTTATTTAGGTTGTCAGATTTATTGGCATAGAGTTGGGCAAAATAGATTCTTGATTTCTTCCTCATTGGTGATGAATTGATCCTTTTCACTTTTTTATACTAGTAATTTGGTTTTCTTTCTTTAAAAAAACTATTCACAGGTTTGTCTATTTTGTTGTTTTTCCTATAAAACCAGTTCTTAGTTACATTTATTAGTTCAATAATTTTCTTAATTTCATTTTAATCTCTCATTTGATTTTCAGAATCTCTAATTTGGTAAATTGGGGATTTTCAGTTTGTTCTTTATCTAACTTTTTTAGCTGCATGCCCAATTCATCGATCTATGCTTTCTCTGTTTTATCCATTTGAGCATTGAGAGATATAAAATTTCCCCCAAGAAATTCTTTGCCAGCATCCCATAAGTTTTGGTATGTTGTTTTATTATTGTCATTCTGTTGAATGCAGCTATTGGTTGTGTCTATGATTTGTTATTTGGTCCACTCATTCTTTAGGTTAGATTATTTAGTTTCCAATTAATTTTTAGTCTATCTTTCCATGGACCTTTATTACATGTAATTTTAATTACTTCATTATATGAAAAGGATACATTTAAAATTTCTCCCTTTCTGCATTGGATTGTTAAGTTTTTATGCCCTATGTCATGCTCAATTTTTTCATTCTGTTGGACAAAGTTGTTGATTGTTTATTTTTTCTTATTAAAGGGGCCATCCCTTGACTTACTTCTTAAAGCAGTCTATTCACTGCATAGACATTATATCAATCTAAGTGTGTATGTGAAAAGTCCTTATCCTAAAAGGGTCAGGGTCTCCCATTGCATCCTAGGCCATCTCCAGTCATCCTGATGAATATCCGGTCACTGGATTCAGATGGCTCTGGAGGAGAAAGAGAAGTTAGAGACATTGCATAGCCCTTCCTCACTCAAATCAAAGTCAGCTGCAAGTCATATCATCATTTCCCTAATGCCATAGTCCTCTTCAAAAATAAATGACAAACACAACAACCTATTATTCACTTTTTGAACCAATTCCAATGAGTGTGAGGTCCAAGAATTGATTGCCACCCTATCCCATCCCCATTTTCTTCTGCACTATAAAAGTTCTATCTTACATAAATATTTTATGTGAGAAAGTTTTCCCCATTTCCTCTCTTCCTTTCTCCTTCTCCCAGTGCATACTTCTTTCTCATTTGCATTTTTTTTTCTTTTGGAGATCATCGCAAAAAATTGACTCACACACATCCTCTAACTATATAGACTTCTTCTAATTGCCCTAATAATGATGAACATTTTAGGAATTACATGTATCATCTTCCCATATAGGAATGCCAATGGTTTATTAAGTCTCTTTTGATTACTCATTCATATTTACCTTTTTATGTTTCTTTTTAATCTTGTGAAAAATTTTCTATTAAGTGCTGTTCTTTTCATCAGGAATGTTTGAAAATTCTCTATTTCATGAAGTATACATTTTTTTTCCCTCAAGGATTACACTGATTTTTGCTGTATAGGTTATTTTTTGTTTTAATTCTAGCTTCTTTGCCTTCTGGAACATCATATTCCAAGCCTTCTTTTTTAATGTAGTTGATAAATCTGGTTTGATCCTGTCTATGTCTCCATGATATATGAATTGTTTCCTTCTGGATGTCTGTAGTATTTTACCCTTGATCTGGGAGCTTTGGAATGTGGCTCTTACATGTTTTGGAGTTTTAATATTAATATCTCTTTCAAGAGGTTATTGGCAGATTTTTTTCCAATTTCTATTTTACCTTATTGCTCTAAGATATGCAGATGGTTTTTTCTGATAATTTCTTTAACTTTGGTGTCTAGGCTCTTTTGTCTGATCTTGGCTTTCATATAGTTCAATTATTTTATAATTATCTCTCCTTGATATATTTTTCCAGTCAGTTTTTCTGATGAAATAATCTACATTTTCTACTATTTTTTCATACTTTTTATTTTACTTTATTGTTTCTTGATGTCTCATGGGGTCATTAGCTTCAATTTGACAGCTTTTACATTTAAGGAATTATTTTTTTTTCAGCAAAATTTTGTACCTCTTTTTCAGTTTAGCCTTTTCTTCTTTTTAAGGAATCCTTTCCTTCAGTGAAATTTTGTGCTTCTTTTACTCTTCAACCACTTTAATTTTTAAGGTTTTATTTTCTTCAGTATTTTTTCCCTCTTATCAAGTGATTAATTCTATTTATAATTTTCTTGCATCACTCAATTTCTTTTCCAAATTTTTCTCTAACTCTCTCCACTCTTTCTTTACCTCTTCCAGGAATTCTTTTAAAACATATGTCTAAATGGCATTGTTATTTGAGGCTTTTGTTTTTAGCTATTTTCACATTCAAATCTTCTGAGTTTATTTATTGGTATTCCCTGTTTCCAGAGTAGCTTTATATCATTAAATTCTTTGTTGTCATCGTTTTTTGTTCATTCTCCTAGCCTATTTCTGGACTTTGAACTTTATGTTAAAGTTAGACTTTTCTCAACTGGTATTAGGGAGGCAATGTCCCAAGCTTTAGCCTGTATTTTGCTCCAATTTTCTGAACTAGTTCTGAAAGGCTGAAAGTTTCATTTTTGTTTGTTGTGTGTGTGTGTGTGTATGTGTTTCTGAGCCAGTGTAATTGAGGAGAGCTTTAGTCATCCTTGTGCTCTTGTCCTTAACCCAGGAAGGACCCCTGTTTCCCTGTAACCACAAGTACTACTGCTCCACTTTGCCTTGGAACTTCTACTTTGTGTCCAACCACAAGTGCTGCTCTCTGCTCTCAAGAATTGTGACCCAGAACTGTAATGGTTTTGCCAATCAGTGCCAGACACAGTTCCAGCAAGGTGTCCCCTATAATCTCTTTCTGACCAGTTGTCCAACCCTTTTTCCATCTTTAGGGTGAGTTCCTGAAGCTGCTGCTATTGATATTGCTCACTCTTATGGCTACCTCCAAGGTCCAGTGCTTGTGCTGTTGCTGTGTCCAGGACAGCCCCTACCCTGGTATCATTGACTTCTTCCTAATATCTGTTAGGCTGGAAAAATGTTTCATTCTAAATTTTTGTTTACTGTGGCTCCAATATGTGATTTGAAGACTTATTTTAAAGTTGTCATTGTAATATTTATCAGATAATTTGCTTTTGAAAGTTTTGAAGTAAATAGAGGGGGAGATGAACTATTTTCCACTAGGGTGAAGTTTGTTTATTCTTCTTAGGGTCAATTAGAATTACTAGACATATATAATTTTCCTAGACTCTATAGACACTGGGAGGAAGAGAACTGGATGGACTGCTTTCATGGAATTGAAAAGGTCTTTTAATGAATGCAAACTTCTCCTAGGAATAAGGCCAATATTTTTAATACTAATAATTCTTCATTTGCTGTTATCTGACTGTGAGGCACTGAATACAGTCTAGAGAACAGAAAATTATGATGTAGTGGGAAATGTAGAAACATAGAGTGGTTGTGAATAGGTATAACAAATAAAGAAATCCAAAAGAATTAGACAAAAGAATGCCATCAGTCACTCCCCAACAGATAAATGGTGAAAGGACATCAGCAGGCCCTTTTCAGATGAAGAAATTAAAATTATCTATAGTCATATGAAAAAAGTGCTTCAAATTACTATTGATTAGAGATATGCCAATTAAAACAACTCTGAGGTATCACATCACACCCATCAGATTGGCTAACATGACAAAAGAGGAAATTGATAAATATTGAAGATGTGGGAAATTTGAAACAGTAATGATTACTGGTGGAGTTGTGAACTGATCCTACATTTCTGGAGAGCAATTTGGAACTTTACTCAAAGGTACACAAAACTGAGCATAACCTTTGGCCCAGCAATACCACTTCTAAGTCTCTAACCCAAAGAGATACTAAAAAATGCACAAGGACCCACATGTGCAAAAATATTTATAGCAGGTCTTTTTGTGGTGGCCAAGAATCAGAAATTGAGGGAAGCCCATCAATTTGGGAATGACCAAACAAGTTGTGATATATGAATGTCAGGGAATACTATTGTTCCATAGAAACAATGAGCAGGCAGATTTCAGGAAAACCTGGAAAGACTTACATGAATTAATACTAAGTGAAGTGAGAAGAACCAAGTGCACATTGTACACAGTAACAGGAACATTGTGTGAAGGCCAACCTTGACAGACTTAGCTCTTTTCAGAAATGCAGTGATCTAAGTCCATTCTAAAAGACTGAACTTGGAAAATACTCTCCATATTCGAAGAAATAGCTATGGAATCTGAATGCAGATTAAAGCACACCATTTTTTCTCTCTTTTTTTTTCTCTCATGGTTTTTCCCTTTTGTTCTGGTTCTTTTTTTCACAATATGACTAATGTGGGAATGCATTTAATATGATTGTATACATATAGCTTATATCATATTGCATGCCATCTTGTTGAGGGAAGGAAGAAGTGAGGGAGAAAAAAATTGAAACTCAAGATCTTATTAAAGTGAATGCTGTAACCTATATTTAAATGTAATTTGAAAAAATAAAATGATATTAAATGGGAAAAGAATGCAAAATTTATTATAAAGACTATCAGCTAGTCCTGTTCCAAGACCAGGGGAGAAGAGATGAATAGCTCTAGTGTTCACTTTGGGAAATGAGAAGCAAAGAATCTTAGGTGAATTCTTTGTGGTAGACTTACAGAAGACCTTGGATTGGAATCATACAGTATGTGCAGATGTGAATGGGTCACAATACTCATATTCAGAGGATATTATAATCATTTGATTATTAAATATTTTGAGTGCACACAAATGCTTAACTTTCCACATATCTGCTTTTACATGAGCACTTTTGTCCAAAATTAGGTTTTATTTTTAAAAACAGTGTGGATTCTGGAGTAATTAAACTTGACTTATCAGGGATATTTGACTAGAAGGAAAAACATTCTTGTAGGACAGAAAGTGGAAGAATAGCTAATGAGATTGCTTGATTCTCTGTACCCATGCCTATGTGCTTTTTCATACTAATTGTCTGCTAAATGTCCTTTTCATGTATACTCTACTTTGGAAAGCACAGACAATTTTACAAGTCTCAAAATCTAAATGTACCTCCTAGAAGCTCAGGAAGTGACTGAGGTCAACCACTCTTATTCTTATCTGATAGATATTTAAAGAATATTAAGTTATGTCACTGATTCAAGGTAGACATTCAAAAATAGAAATCTGTCCATAGTCAATTCAGAATTCTTCATGTCTGTGATCATGTCAGTTTTGTAAGTAACCAGTTCTTTCCTTAAAAAGCAAAACAAAACAATCAAATGAGGAAAAGCCTTTATTGGTGGCTCTCTTTCTGCATCACAGTTATTTCCCTCAATTCAACCCTTCCCCTCTAGACCCCATATTAAACGGTCTTTTTATTTATGAAAGATCTTATTTTACCCAGTTACATTCAAAAACAATTTTTAACTTGTGTTTCTAAACCTGAGTTTCAAATTCTCTCCCTTCCTCCCCCACCCCCCATTGAGACGGCAAGCAATTTGTTATGTCATAAACGTGTACTTATGCAAAACACTTCCATCATAGTCATACTGTGAAAGAAAACATAGAAAAAAAACGTCAAGAAAATTAAAGTTAAAAAAATATGCTTTGATCTGTACTCAAACGCTATCAGTTCTTTGGGGATGGAGAGCATTTTTTTAAGTCCTTCAGAGCTGTTTTGGACTGTTATATTTCTGAGAATAGCTAAGTCATTCACAGCTGATCATTCAATAATGTTGCTATTACTTTGTACACAGTACATTTCACTTTGCATCAGCTTATATAAGTCTTTCCAGTTTCTCTAAGAGCATCCAGATCATTATTTCTTATAGCACAAAAATATTCTATCATAAGTACATAACACAATTTGTTCAGCCCTTCTCCAATTGATGGACATCCTCTAAATTTCTAATTCTTCACCTCCAGAAAAGAATCGCTATAAATATTTTTGTACATATTCGTCCTTTTTTATGCTTTTGGTATACAGACCTAGAAGTAGCATAGTTCCAAATTGTTCCACAGAATGGTTGAATCAATTAACAACTCCACCAACAATGAATTAGTCTCTTTTTCCCCACATTCCCTCCAACATTTATCACTTACTTTTGCTGTCATATTAGACAGTCTAATAGGTATGAAGTAGTACCTCAGAATTGTTTTCATTTTTATTTCTCTAATCAAAAATGAGAGTATTTTTTCATATGACTATAGATAACTGATTATTTCATCTGAAAACTGGTCATATCTTTTGATTATTTTTCAATTGGGGAATGGCTTTCATTTTTATAACTTTACATATTTGAAAATATAAATTATATATTTATACATATGTGATATATAATATAAATTTTATAAATTTGACTCAATTCTCTATATATTTGAAAAATGAGGCCTTTATCAGAGAAACCTGCCTCAAAATGTTTTTTCACAGTTACTGTGAAACACAACTAACTGTGTTTCCCTCCATCCTATTCCTTCTTGTTTATTCTTTACTCTCTCTCCTTTCACCCTGTCCCTCCTCAAATGTGTTTTGCTACTGACTATACCCTCCCCCAGTCTGCCCTCCCTTCTATTGCCACCCTTTTCTTATGCCTTCTCCCCCTACTTTCCTGTAGGATAAGACAGATTTCTATATTCAATTGAGTGTGAGTATGATTCCATCTTTAAGCCAATTCTGATGAGAATACAGTTCACTCATTCCTCCTCACCTCACCCTTCTTCCCCTCTATGGTAAAAGCTTTTCCTTGCTCCTTTTATGTGAAATAATTTACCTTTCTTACCTCTCTCTTTCTCTCAGTACATTCCTCTCTCATCCCTTCATTTTATTTTCTAGATTTCATCCATTCATATTCAACTTACAACAGTCTCCTCTGTCTATATATACTACATCAAACTCCCCTAATAATGAAGGTCTTATGAGCTACAAATATCCTCTGTCCATGCAGTAATGAAGGGTTTGGATTAGGTGAATCATAAATGTCCCTTATAGTTCCAAATCCTGTAAACCCATATCACTAGTCCTTGTGCGTGATTGAGGTTCTTAACCGAGGAATCCAATGGATATATTTCAGTGATTTCATGAATGTGAATGGGGGAGTATTTTTGTTGTTGTTCAGTAATGGCTGACTTTTCATGACCCCTTTTGTGGTTTTCTCGGCAAAGATACTGAAGTGGTTTGCCATTTCATTCTTTAGCTTATTTTACAGACGAGGAAACTGAGGCAAGTTGGGTTAAGTGACTTGGCCAGAATCACACAATTAGAAAGCATATGAGACCAGATTTAAGTTCGGGAAGATGAGTTTTCCTCACCCCAGGACTAGAACTCTATCTACTGTACCACCTAGCTGCCCATCAAAGAGATTGTTATGGTTCAATTATTTCAGTTTTATCCTAATCTTTGTGACTCCATTAGGGGTTTTCTTAGCAGAGACACTGCAGTGGTTTGCCTTTTCCTTCTTCAGTTTATTTTACAGGTGAGGAAACTAAGACAAACTGGGTTAAGTGACTTGCCCAGGGTCACATAGCTAGTAAGCATCTGAGGCTGAATTTGGATTCAGGTCTTCTCGAAATTTAGTGTTTCCTTCAATCATGAATGTAGGCAACAAACATTATTATGAGAAGGGGTCTATAGGAGTCATCAGATTGCCAAAGTGGTCTATAACACAAAAAAAGGTGAAGCAACTCTTTAAAAGATAATAACATTATCAGGTCCTAACACTATTGGAATATCTCTAAACCTAATGAGGTATGGAGTGAGTATCAGCTTCATTTCTCGCTGGTGCTATCACTCACACTCCTGAGATTTGAGATGGCATTTTGGCTAGCAGAGATCCTGACAAATATTCAATATTATCATCTTTGAATGAGTTGCCTAAAGGAACCCCTTAGACATGCTTCTTTTGCAAGAAGCAACACCAGAGAATACTCAAAGGGACATGATTTTTTACACATTGCAATTTGAACTGAATGAAAGGAAAGCTTCAATTTAATAGATAGTGGGGTTAGGGGACTGCTTTGCTGAGGCCATTTCCTGGAAGAAAAAGGGAGGATTCCAGACCTGAGTTCCTTCAATTAGGTATCAATTATACAATGCAATCTTCTTTCCCCTTAACTAAATTTTATATATTTTAGAAGTCTACAAAATCCTATATTCACATGATCTGATTTCAACTTCATGACAACCATGTGAAATCGGTGCTATTATTATCCTCTTTATCAGATGAAGAACCTGAGAATGAGATTTAGATAAGTCACCTGCCCCAGTTCATACAACTCATAGGTGTCTGAGTTGAGTTTCAGGTATTCCTAACTCCAAGTCCAAGAGTCTAGACACTATACAAAACTGCCTTTCTTCCCTTTGCAATTTTATTAGTGTTTCGCATCAAGTTCACTCCATTTAGAAATGAATACTTCTCAAAAAGAATTATTAATTTACACTCAGCAAAGTATCTTTATTAGAAGTGGCATCAGCTGAAGATATTCACTGTCTTAGGTGGATGTCTGGACAAAACACATAAATAGATACAGAAAAAAAAAGGTAGGGGAAGTTCATAAGCAGAGAGCAGTATTGGTTGCCAGGAAAACTAAGACAATCAGGTCAAAGTCTTCCCTAATTGCAGGTCAGGACTAAGGGTGAAGCCATGGAATAGACTAATTCTTTGAGAGTAAGGGCCTTGTTCATCTCTGTCTTAATTCACTAATTGTGCCTAACAAGTTGGCTGATACATAGTGCGTACCTGTGCTAATTGACTGATTTTGTATTATGGAGCTTTGTGATTAAATTATTATTACAATTGTAATAATGCAAATGGCAAATATAGCTTTCCTTTTAAAAACCTGGTCAGATCCTGAACATTCCTTATTGGGGTCTATGCTAGGATCGGAAATCATGCTATTAGAACGTGCAAAACATGTTTACTAAAGGAGAGCAAATTATAATCACTAAGGAAAGCAATTTAAACCTTATTGTAGATTGTTTTTAATTGCTTATGTCTTAATTGTTATATGTATGTTTGGATTGGAAAGATGGAAGCAGATGACAGGGTCTTAAAATACACATGTAAACAGAATTGTAACAGAAACACACTCAGGTCATTTATACAAAATGATCCAAAAATTCCATCTGCCAAAGGCATCTTTTCTGACCTCTGAACCATTGCACAACATTTTGAAGTCTCATTTTATTTACAGCTGGCATATAAGCAGATATACATCTGTTATAAATAAAGAAGGAGAATGACTTTTATGGCAAATACACTAGAAGAAACCCTAGTATTTAGATGAGAGCTTTTTAATTCCTCTATTCAGTTTCTGGGAAAAGATAAGAAATAACTGCAGATGTCCCCTCCCTTTAGATACTCAACTGGAGATTATTTATGGTAATTGATAGTCCAAATCCTTTGATTTATTAACTAATTTAAATTAATAGTATTTTGCATTTCCTTTCTAATTTAAAAGTAATATTTGTCTTGATAACTTTTGTTTTTATTTAGGAATTTATTCTTTCCCCCAAGAAATGTGCTAGAAAATGTTTAAAAACCAGTTGTCGAAGAGAAAATACAGTGGCTATAGCACACTTTTAAATTTGTTCTGCATTATTAATATTTTCCCTATCACTATTTTAAGACTAGAAAATTGATAAAACAATGAAATAATTCCCTTATCTGTAGTATTTGCTTATTTCTGAGATGTAAATGTTTACACATTTTAATTTGTAAATGTTCACACAATTTTAACTTTTGACTCTTGTAAACTCTTGCAAGTTCACACTGGCTCCAGCATGCTCTCGATTCCTCACCAGAAACACAAATACACACAGTGACCCATCACTTACATAGCAAAATTAAATAAAGACATAGGAAAATAAGCAATTCAGCAAAATGATGCACTCTCTCAATCTGATGGTATATATTGTGTTTCACACCAATAGGCCCCCACCTTTACAAAGAAAGGGGAAAATTACATTTCTAGGTAGAAATATCCTGATGATAATTATAATGTTACTTAACATTTATAGTATTTTCTCTGACATATCATCTCATTTTTGGAAAGGAGAGGTTTTTATTTGGTCTAGACTTGTGATTTCAACAGTGTAAGCAACATCTGTATGGACATTTCTTTATTGGTATACATCAGTAACTAATCTAAAATTTCTAGCCTGAGACAGTTGCTTGGAATAACGAGAAGTTAAGTGATTTGTCCATAGCTGGATCTAGGGAAAGCTTTATTTTCCAAGACCATAGATGAAGGATTGGAAAGAGGTGGTCCTAATGTCTTGCTTGCCCATTAGTTGTACCTGTGAAAATGATCGTATCTTCTACAATCAGGCTTTGTTCCTATGCTACCACTGTACCATAAGTAATTGCTACCTCTCTCTCTCTCTCTCTCTCTCTCTCTCTCTCTCTCTCTCTCTCTCTCTCTCTCTCTCTCTCTCTCCCCCTCTCAATTTAGAGTGTCTAGAGAGAGAAAAGGGATCTCATATTCAACACCATCGTGAGAGAAGTCTAAGTGTAACAAAATTTTGGTTTACATGGAAGTGAGGAAAGATGAGAGTTAATGATAAAACAGTTAACATCAATAGTTTCCTTTCTACCTCCCATGATAGCCGTGACATTGAAGGGGATTTTGCATACTGTAGTTTATACTGCCTGCTCCTATTTCTACTTGATGTTATCATTGTTTTCTTAATTAAACTACTTCGTAACATGAGATTGAAGTGATTTGTTAATAACTGAATCTAAAAGGAGAAAGGTTTAATGGGGTGGGAGCAGAGCCAGGAGTTGAATAGAACCTCAGCCAACAAGAAGAGAATTCAGGGAGAGAGTATATTTCCCAATGCTCTGTAATATACCTGTTACATTAACATAATAAGTATTCAGATTTTCAGAACCACAAAGAAACTTAGAACTAATTTATTATTCTTTCTCTTTTTTCAATATACAGATGAAGTGAGGTCTCCAAAGTAGAAACAGACAATTCATACAAAGTTTTAATAATGATTATGATTAGAGCTACGAATAGAGCCAGAGTAACTGACTCTGACCAGTTCCCTTTAAATGATACAAAGTTTTCATGTCTTTAATTGGAAAAAGTTACACCTTCAAAAGATATGCTGATGATAACTATGTGATTGACTCCTAGATTTGACAGAGCCCAGGTTCCATTAATGTTTTTAAGAAGTGAAGTTTCTTGAGTGGAGATGGAATAGTGTGAAACTCAGAAAACAGAAAAAGAAAGAGAAGATCATAGAACTGAGATTCTAGGCAAAAAGAGTACCATAGGAATATACCATTTAAAATTAGAAGGAGCCTTGGAGATTGTTTTGGCTAAACTCATGATATTATGGATGGGGAAATTAAGGCATGGTAGTAGACATTAAGTGACATACTTGACATCCAAGAGGTAGTAAGTAAAGGCCAAGGAAATCTTATTCCAAATATGGCATTCTTTCCCTGCACAAAGACATATTAATGACTCTAATGGATGTTTTAAAAATCAAAAGTGAACTCATTTTTAAGTGAAGAAAGAAAGTTTTATGCCTGTAATATGTATGTAATTGCTTCATCAAGTGCCATAGAGATCCATCCAAATAGCAGAAAGTGGTTTCTTATCAGATATAATTCATCTCCCTCACATAGGAGGACGTAAAGCTGAGAAATGGGACTCTCTTTTGAAGATGATATCTCTACTTTTCAAAGTGTGAAGCACAGCCAAGTTAAGAAAGGCTTTCTTACTGGTTCTATTCTCAAGTCACAGTAATGGGTAACCAATATGAATTTTTGTTCACAAAATCCAAAAACTTTTTAAAATTCAACTTCTTCCTATAGACAAGACACCCTTCCACACTTCTTCTAACCTAAACACTGTCCAGGAAAAAAATAGGAAAAAAAGTTTGGACAACTGAATTATCCTTCTGATGTTTGACATTTATCCAATAGAATGTGTTTCTTTTTCTTTTTTTGCTTTTTAGAGGAGGGAAGGCAGGGCAATTGGGGATAAGTGATTTGCCCAAGGTCACATGGCTAGTAAGTGTTAAGTGTCTGAGGCCGAATTTGAACTCAAGTCCTCCTGATTCCAGGGCCAGTGCTCTATTCACGGCACCACCTAGTCACCCCAAAATGTAAGCTTCTTAAAAGGAAGGACTTCTCATTTTTGTATCTGCATTCACTGTACCTAGCATGGCATCTGCCACATCATATCCCTGCCAGTTCTTTTCCTGTGATCCCATAAGAATCTGAAATTTTTGAAATGTCCTTTCTGGCTTTAAGTGTACTCGATTTGAACATATGAACCCAGGGCTTATGTTGACACTTTCTGTGATTTTATTTATGATTTTGATGGAGAGGAAAAATGCATGTTTGGTTGTAAAACCTCAACCACACAAGGAACTAATTGCTTTTGTCTGACCTCAGTGGTTTCATTTTTTTTCTGAACCCAATAACGAATTGCCTTGTGGCAGACAGACTCCAGCATAAAGTGCACCCTTGTTTGTACTAAGGAGTAGTTGGCAGAAAATCCTTCTCTGACCCTCACATAGTGCAGGCAAGAAGGCTTCACATTAATGGTCAGCTTGAAGGAATTTCCAACTTTGTATGAATCTCTTTGACTAGAACAAACCATTGTACCTTCTCTCTTAGATGAACTATCAATAAAACTTCAAAGTATTTTTGAGGGAGAGAAGAGGAAAGTAGAGAACCAAACAAAAAGTCTTTCTTCTATTAAACTTTAACAAAAAGAGAGGATATTCAACTTAATTGGCTATTTCAACATCATTTGAGGAACTTCTCATTCTGTAGAAATTGGGTTCCAATCACTAATGTCCTATTGGAAGATCTAGGAATTGATCAACTATCATGGAAAACAGTTTGGTATTGTGCAATGGAAGCTATTTCATTGCTTATGCAATTGAGCCCATTGATTCTCATCACTGGGCACACATTCCAAACATGTCAAAGTCAGAAAGAAATGTCCCATGCAAAACATAGCAATGATTTTTTTTAGTATTAACAAACTGACATCAAAGTTTGTGGGAAAAGACTGAAAAAAACTGCTTTGTATGAATATAATGAAATAATATTTTATCATAAGAGGAATTCAAAGGCCCCTGGGAAAACTTGCATGAAATGATGCAAAGCAACTACAAAAGGGAAAGATAAAAAAGGAAAACATAAAAAGAGGAAACTAGAAAATGATAAAGAAAACTATGAATACCAAAATGAAAACTACACTAAAAGACAACCCAATTCTGTGTAAATGTCCAAAAAATGATTTTAGTTCTAGATGACTGATACTCAAATCTCAGCAAAGATGTGGTAGTCTAGGAGCATGGATTGTTATTTTCTGTTATTTGTGGTTTTTATATTACTCTTTTGTTTAACTTTAAAAACACACACACAGTACTGTGGGGAAAGATTTTTCTATATTGGAAATCACTATGATTTATTTAAAAATCTGAAGAGTTTCAGTAAAATACATATTTAAAAATTGTGTACACTGCTAGGAGTGGTAATATATTCCTGAAATCTCTACTGCCAGAGAGGCTGAGGTTGACTGATTTCTTGAGGTAGGGAGTTCTGAGCTGTAGTGAGCTAAACTGATCTTATGTCCCCACTAATTATTGGGGACATTAATATAGTGAATAGTTAAGAGTGCAATAAAATTGCCTAAATAGGGGCAAAGTCACCTTAATCAAAAGTGGAGTAGGTAAAAAATCCTATGTTGATGAGAGAAGAATCTAGTCTGTGAGTATCTTTGCATTTCCAATTTGGGTAAGACAGGAAGATATTTCTTATTTTATTTTATTTTTAATTTGCAAACCATAGCACCATTGCCTAGTTTCAGAAGTTCTTTTTCACGCTTGAAGATGCACATTTGATGTCTCGTTAGGAACTATCCACTCAGAAAAAAAATCCTTTCTGGGAATTCCTGATGGAGATTGCAAGCAATATTTTCACTTGCCAGTTCCAGATTTTCCAAAGACACTAGGTGGGTAATCCTCAGGTGGTTAGCTTATGGATTGAGGCCACATAGATGACCTTGGTCTTTCTTACAGGCCATCAGGGTTATCAACAGACTTTTACATATTTTTGTCATCATCTAATCTCTGTCTGAGACAGTGGTGATCAAAAATGAGCTGAGGTTGCAGAAGTCTGAAGGGGAAGGTGGAAGGCAGCTGGTTACTAATGGTCCTTGTGTTATTAGCTGTGTTTGAGCTGAGCAGTTCAAGCATGCCAGTGGGATTGGAGCCATGATAAAAAATGATCCAGCAAATTTTTATTGGTGCCAGAAGCACTAGCCTTTCCAATGTCAGAGCTGCTGCTGAAAGCTCTTCAGCCAAAGTGAGATATGTTGGTTTGACTCAAAGTGGCTGTCCTCAAAGAGCCTCTAGGAATATGGGCCATGCCAAATCCTGTTTCTGACTGCAATACAGTGGGAATGTCTGTGGGAAGGGAATTAAGTTCCCATCTATATGCGAGATTTCAGGAAGGGTGCTAAGCATCCAGATTTTTTTTTAAGAAGTCTGCTTAATATGATAGTTACCATTTATGTAGAAAGATCTATAGAATACCTTACATGTATTATCTCACTTGCTTATCTCAGCATTCCTGTTAGGAATAGGCTATAGGTATTATCATCCACTATTTATAGATGAAGAAACTGAGACTGAGATAAGTTAAATGACTTGTCCAAGGTCACAAAGATGATAAATACCAGAGGTAGGATTCAAACCCAGGCACTGGGACAGTAGTGCAATAGAAAACAAGCTGGATTTATCTAGAGAGCATGATTTAAAATCCTGGCTTTTTCCCATACTTCCTTGTGACATTGGGCAAGTCACTTAATTTCTCAGCCTCAGTTACCTTATCTGTAAAACTCTAGATTTAGAGTAGATGACCTCCATGGTCCCTCCTAAATCTATCAGGCAAATCAAGCACACTATTAATTTTTTTACCAAATAGCCTCCATGTGGACAACCTCAGGAGAACGGGATTCTTTGGGATTGTTTATATATCTAAACTGCATTATTCTCTTTGATGAGGAGGTACAGAGAAGAACAGGATGGGATATAAGTTTCATATGGTTATCAGGTAGAACAAGCTTTTCAAGAAGAAGGAAGTGGTATCTCTCCACTCTTGCTGGTTGAGATAATTGCCTGGCCGAGTAGGGGACTAGACCAGATGAGCTTCTGATTTGGCTGATTTCAGATAACCAACACTGAACTGCTTAAAAATGAGTAAAATACTCTTTTGAATTATTGAAAGGTCAGCCTTTTCAGGGGTTTGATGGGACATCTAAGTCTTTTATGCCTGGTAGAATGTTTCCCCTTCTGTTTTTCTGGTAGAAGTGTAAATGGGCAAATATCGAAGTGTCATTAGGTTGGCAGATCTGGGAAGAGAGAGGTATAGTTAATCTTTCAAGTGGATCATCTAGGCCTGAGTAATTCCACATCAGTTTTATAGATGTGCCAAGGATGAAGAAGCATGAGGCAACTGAATCATTCTGGAGGCTTAAGTTATCTTCACTCTCCCCCATGAGCAGATGGTGGGAAAATGTGGTCCTCTCTGGAGTTGATTGTTTGAGTAACATCTCTGTGGGTGGTGTACAGCCTTGCTATGATGGTTAGTTGGTTACTATTCAAGGCAAGTGATTGGATTCTAAGACAGCGATGGGCCTATGTGGTTGCTGTCCTTGGTTCTACTCAATAAACCTCAAATTACATTATACTGACTGACACAGAGCAGTTACTCAAATATTTCTTCTGCCTCCTATTTGTTTATAGTCCAGGCTGAGGAGAGCGTTAAATTTTCTACCATAGATCAAAGGCTTATAATCTTTCCCTTTTTAAACACTAAATTGTGGACTTCAATTATGCTTCCCCCAAACTTCTATTGACTAGAACAAGAGCTGAAGGAGAGTCACTAAAGGCTACAGATTACCCCTCACTAGCTAAAATAATGCTTCCCAACCTTTTAATGAGACCTGATAAAAGTAAGGGATTGAAGGTCAGACATCATTCGGCCGCATTAAAATGTCAAGGCAAATGATCTATCTGTCAATCTATCTATCTATCTATCTATCTATCTATCTATCTATCTATCTATCTATCTATCTATCATATAATTATGATATTTCTAAAAAGACTATGACATTTGTTTGTTTTTTTATTTTATTTTTTGCTTTTTGGAGGGGGGAAGGTAGGGCAATTGGGGTTAAGTGACTTGCCCAAGGTCACACAGATAGTTTTTGTGTTAAGTGTCTAAGGCCAGATTTGAACTCAGGTCCTCCTGTCTCCAGAGCTGATGCTCTATTCACTGCACCACCTAGCTGCTCCAACTATGACATTTTTTTAAATTAAAAAATTGTTTTAAAATGATGTCCTTTATTTATTTGTTTATTTATTGCTTTTCTGGAGGGCAACTGGGGTTAAGCGACTTGCTCAAGGTCACATGGCTAGTTTTTGTGTTGTGTCTGAGGCCGGATTTGAACTCAGGTCCTTTTGACTCCAGGGCTGGTGCTCTATTCACTGCACCACCTAGCCGCCCCTATCCAACTATGACATTTCTAAAGAGTGAGGCCAATAGTAAATATAAAATATCACCTAAGGAGCGTGATTTAATTGGCTCTGAAAAACTTCAAAGCCCCCAAATTTTTTTTTTTGCTACAGTGGCTGCCATATGTTATTTATTTATTAAAATTTTTAAATTGTTTTTGGTTTTCAACATTCACTTCCATAAAGTTTTAAATTTTTTCCCTCCCTCTCCACTCCTTCCCCAAGATGATGTGCAACACGATATGACTGTACATGTACATTCCTGTTAAACATATTTTCACATTAGTCATGTCGCATAGAAGAATTATAATGAATGGAAGAGACTACGAGAAAGGGAAAAACAAAACAAAACAAAGCTAAAAAGTTAGTCTGCTGTGCTCTGCATTCCAACTCTAGTTCTTTCTCTGGATGTGGATGGCATTTTCCATCATGAGTCCTTTGGAATTGTTTTAGGTCCTTGGATTACTGAGAAGGGTCAAGTCTATCAAAATCAGTCATCACACACTGTGACTGTTCCTGTGAACTGTTTCTTGGTTCTACTCACTTCACTTAACATCAGTTCATATAAGTCTTTCTAGGGTGTTCTGAAGTCTGCCTGGTGTTCATTTCTGATAGCACAATAGTATTCCATTACATTCATATACCACAACTTGTACAGAAATTCCCCAATTGATGGACATCCACTCCATTTCTGGTTCTTGGTTGCCATATTTTAACAAAATTATTTTGACTGGGGGCAATATATTGTGGAAAGAATACTGAACTGTGAACTCAGGAGACTGAATTTCATTCCTAACTCTAGAACTTGCTAGCTGTGGGGTCTTGCATGAGTCATTTATCCACTTTGAATCTACAAAATGATAACAATGTATTGCCTAACCAATAAGATTGCTGTGAGGGAAAGTGATTTATAAGCCATAAAGAACTGTACTATAAATATGTGGTCTGTTATGATTAGAAACACATATGCTCTCTGGCATTTAACCTTTTTCACCTTAATATATTTAGTGAGAAAGCACAATTATATATCAAGGCAACCTGGATTTTATTCCTGGTTCTCCAATTTTTGACCTTCATCATATTGGACAATTTACTTAACTTCTCTGTACTTCAGTTTCCTCATCTTTAAAATGAAGAAGTCAAACTAGTGTCTTTTAAGATCACTTCAAGCTCTAAATCCATTCTATTTTTTTTTCTTGGAATAAGCATCTGTTCAGCATTTACTACTTAACAAGCCTTGAACTTTATATTAAAGGAAAAATAAAAAAAGAAGGTGATATTGCCCCTGCCCACAAGGAGTATAATTTTAATGGAAGAGACAAGGAAGAGGCACAACTATGATACAGAAGAAAAGCATAGTGAGTATATTAGGCAGGTACAAACAGTACTACTGGAGTTCAAAGAGAGCAGAAATCATTTTCAGCTATGGATAACAGTAAAAGCTTGGTGGGGGGCGGCTAGGTGGCACAGTGAATAGATCACCGGCCCTGGAGTCAGGAGGACCTGAGTTCAAATCCAGCCTCAGACACTTAACACAAAAAACTAGCCCTGTGATCTTGGACAAGTCACTTAACCCCAATTGTCCTCCAGAAAGCAAAAAAAAAAAAAAAGCTTGCTGGAAGTGTGCCACACAGACTATATCTTGATTAGTAAATTAGAAATTTAATTAAAGCAATTAATAACTTGAGCAAACTTGCAAGATATAAAATAAATCCTCACAGATCAATTGAATTTATATATAATCCAGAATGAAGAGAGAAAAAAAATAGAGATTCCATTTAAATCATTATGGAATGCATAAAATACTTGAGGGTCTACCTACCAAGAAACACACAAGAACTATGTAAATGCAACCACAAAGCACTGTATACTGAAATAAAGACAGATCTAAATAATTGGAAAGCTACTAATTGCTCCTGGGTAGGATAAGTCAATATAAAAAATCAAATTATTTATTTATACAATGACATATCAAGTAAACTATCAAATGATTACTTTTTAGAACTAGAAAAATAATAATGGAATTTATATGGAGGGGGAAAAAATCAATCAAGAATCTCAAGGAATGAAATGAAAAGAAAAAATGTAGGGCCATTCTGGCCAGAACATTTTCATGTCTCAAAATATACCGCAAAAAAATAAATCTCAAATGATTTTATTGCTGATTAAAAATAGAGAGATAAATCAGTAGAAAAGATTAGGTATTTGAGATATAGTATTTGTTTATAGCCAAGTGGTTGATAAAGGAAGAGTATTCACAATTTGATTTAAAAACAAACAAAAAGCTTCTAGGAAAATTAATGGATTAATGCCAAATGGATACATGACCTAAACATAAAAAGTGACATTATAAACAAATTTGAGAGATAGATAGGAACCAGTTGTAAATATCTATCTAATCTATGGACACAAGAAAATTTCCTGGCCAAAGAATAGAGAGGATCATAGAAGATAAAAATAGATAATTTTCATTACATGAAATTTTTAAGTTTTTAAATAAACTAATTCAATAAAATTAATATTAAAAAGGAAGTAATTTACTGGAGAAAAGTTTGAGCATGTTTCTCTGATAAAGGTCATATTTCCAAGATAAAAGGAACTCATTCAAATTTATTATTTTTCTCCAATTGATAAATAGTCTAAGAATGTAAATAGGCAATTTTAAAGGGAAGAAATAAAGACTATTTTGTTAAAAATGTTTCAAATAACTTTTACTTAAATAAATGCAAATTAGGGCAATTTCTATTTCACACCTATGAAACTGGCAAACAAGACAAAAAGGAAAAGGATAAATGTTAGAGGGACTGTGGGGAAAGTGGCATATTGACAACCTATGGATCTATAGATGGGTGCAAACATTCTGGAAAGCAATTTTGAATTATACAAAGAAAAGGTTATTAAATGGTTCATGCCTTTTGACCCAACTATGCCTCTATTAGACCTATATGCAAAAGGGATTTAAAAAGAGAGAGATACATTATATGTAGGCAAGAATTATTAATAGCAGCTCTCTTGAAATCATCAGTTGAGGAACGGCTAAACAAATGTTGGTATAAGAATATGATGGAATACTATGATACTATCAGAAATGAAGAAATAAATTATTTTTTTTAAAGCAATCGGGGTTAAGTAACTTGCTCAAGGTTACACGGCCAGGTGTTTCTGGGTGGGTGCTAAGTGTCCGAGCCCGGGATTCGATCTCCAGGTCTTCTCAACACTGGAGCCGGTGCTCTTACTTGCTGTGCTACCTGGCTGCCCCGAAATAAATTATTTTAAAGATATATAGAAAGATTTGTGTGAACTGATGCAGAGTGAATGGAGTAGAAAAAGAATGATTTAAACATCAATATAAAATCAAACAATGTTGCTGACTTTCATCAATTGATGAAGAATGAAATAAGGAAAACCAGAATAATTCACATAACATCATAAAGAATCATAAAACACCATACAATAAAAACATAAAGGCAAATAACTTTGAAAACTGTAAGAACTGTTCTCAATTAAATATCCATTTAATAATTACAGAATAATTCCATGATGAAGCATGCCATTAACCTGCTAACCCAGTGGCGATGGATTTAGGATGTAGAATGAGATATGTATTTTTGAACACAGTGAATGAAGGGATTTGTTTTTCTTGACTCTACATATTTGTTAAAAAGGATTTACTTTTTTGTCTAATGGGGTGAATTATGTTAAGAAAAGGAAAATAGATTTTTCTTAATTAAACAAAACACTTTAAAATAGAGACATGAAGGAGGGCTATAGGTGTGTAATGTTGCACTAACTTTCAGATGAGGTCACTGCATTATTAGTTTTGGGAAAGTGTTTTATTTTGTTAAAAGGGTCTTCTCGTGGAGTAGGGAATAATCTGGAAATGTTTGTAATGCGAAAAATGTCAAACATTTTAAAAATAAAAATAGATTTTAATTGACAAATATGGAGTCAACAATAAGATATTCTTGGCATAGAGGATGGCATCGGAAAATATAAGAAATCTGAGGACACATTCAGAGAACTAGTTCAAGTGGTTTTCAGTATAAGATATTCAAAAAGGAGTAGTGCTAAATGGTGGATGGGAGGTAGTTTGTAGAATGCTTCAAGGGGTAAGACATTGAAGTTATTATATCAACTAACATAAAACAACTAGCTATGTGACCTTGGGTAAGTCACTTAATCCTGTTTGCCTAAGTTCCTCATCTGTAAAATGAGCTGGAGAAGGAAAAGGTAAACCACTCCAATAGTTTTACCAGGGAAACCTCAAATGGGGTCACAAAGAGTCAGACACAACTGAAATGACCGAACAACAAACATTAGGCAGAAGCACTGGAGGAGAATATGCAGAGCAGGTGAGCCTCAAAGTGGAGGGAAAAGTTTAGAGCAGGGAAGACTACTGTGAAATTGGGGCACAGGGGTGTTCAGGACCTAGGACAGGAGACTCTTGACAGGCTGAGGAGAATATGATGGCCCTCAGGAGTGAAGAGCATTAAAGGAAGTCATAGAAATATGTCATGTTGCTGTGGCCTAAAGGCTAAAATTATTTCTCAACTTCACCAGCAGTCCTGTTCTGTAAATTAGAGTTCTTTTCTGAAATCAGAAGACTTTGCATCTCCACCTGATAAAAATTCATTTGTTACTGATCACTCAGTAGCTATTCAGTGGTGAACATTCTGTAAAAAGGGAGATAGCCTGTTGATTAGCATCTTTATATTCACTTGCTAGGCTGAATGTTCAGCGTCCAGGTAACAGCTCCTTCTGCTTCACTTAACAGAGACCAAGTGATGTTACATAATGTACTGTACTGTGAAGTGACCCCCAACTAAGCACTGTGGGAAGTGGAATCCACTGCAAAATTGAATTGGGCTCAAGGCATAATGGATGCTAATGGATGCTGGGGAGAGTGAGTACCAGAGCTGATACAGCAAACAAACAAGATTGTGATGGATTGTAATTCTGGAACAATCATGGGAAGGAAGAAAAATAACTCAAATATTGGTTATGTCTCCACATTTTCACTTCCAAAATTGCAGGCAAGGTTAACATACTTGTTTTGTATCAGGAATATGAGAGTGAGGCAGGAAGTTAATTTCAGTATTAAAGGATCCTGTGAAAGGAAATGGAGTTATAAAATCCCTGATTGACATTAAAAAAGGAGGGGAGGGAGATAAACCCGAGTAGAGAAATTCATTTAAGATGACATGAGATCCAAGACTATTCTGGAACTTTGCTAAGAGCAATATTTAAGCAAGATCCAGCATGTAGAATTGACACATGTCCTGGGAACATCCTAGGGCAGGAAAAGAGCTGGAGATAAGCCTGAAACAATGGATACCACATAATGTAAACATGTTCAAGGTATCCAGAGTCCTCAAGAGAAGCAGAAAATGAAAGAGGAATGGGTAGAAAAGGAATAAAGGGGTAGGGCAAGGTCATTCATTCTTACCAGGAAGTTTGATGTAGTTAAAACATGCACGGGTTGAGAGGAGGGTTAGAAGTCACAGATTAGTTCACCATCTCCATCAGTCAGTAGGGATGATTAAATAAGACATAACAATGGAGAGGATAGCCTTGAAGCTGAATATAAATTGAATCTAGCAGGATTGAGTGATTCATTGGAAAAGATGCAGCAACATGTTACAAGGCAACATGGCATGATCAGCTTTCAGCAACATAATTCAACATGACAGCTGAAATATCAAGAGAGGAATCATGTACCCTGGTCAGCTACATTACTTCAGATGGCTGTTGTACAGGAAGACATTGGGTAAGGAACTAATGCTGGGACCACAAAGGGAGAATTGGGATCAGATAATAATTTTGACATGTAGATGTTTTCTTTCCATAATAATGAAATGCCGGCATTATGCCTATCAGAGTGGTGTCTGTTTGGAAAGACTATAGTTACAAACTGATATACTTAAGAGAAAGGATTATATGCACTCTGAAGGGTTTTGTATATAACTGGTACCTGTTGATTGTTATCTCAACATCAGCATCATGCAGGAAGAATTTCTGTCTACCTTTTATGGGAATAATCTCAGGATACAAGTCCTTAGTTGCAAAGCACCTTATGGGAGACTAAGAGCTGAAATAGGCCCATTTTTGGAGGAATCTTCTTTCTTAGAGATCTGTTAACTAAGCAAAATCACTCCTCAGAAATTATATCTATAAAGGCAAAATAATAAAAGAAAAATAATCACTCACATTAAAGAAATGCTATGTCAATACAAAGCACTCTCTATACATGATGTCATCTGAATATCACAAAAGGCCAATGAGGTAATTGGAATAAATGTTATTACCAAAAATTGACAAATATAAAGAAACTAAAGTTCTGAGACATTAAGCACCTACCCTCAGGCTGTACAAATACTGTCTCATGTGATAGTAATGGCAATTAAAGATTCCCCTGTATTGGCTTGGTTTTCAAATTGATTGTGTTAAAACCCAGAGTTTGTTAATCCCACCTGTGGGATGGGCTTGTTGATGTGAAAAGAAAGTCCTGAATTGGGAGGAGCTGGTGACGTTGATTTGGAGAGACACTAGAGAGAGGCGGAAGATCTTTTTTTTGGAAGCGGCACCTCGTGAAGAGAGAGAGACTAAGAGAATTGCTGGTGGCCGCTTTGAATTGCCCTGGACTTTTGAGACCTGCCCCCTGAGCTGCCAAGGACTGAGGAGACATGGCTGTTTTGCTGGTACTTTGTCTGTCTGTTTTGATGTTATTTTGCCAGATTTGTCCACTTGTGAAAGACTGTCCTTTTGTTGAAGAAGTCCTGGAACCTGGCTGTTCGCTAAGAAGGCCTGAGACTGTCCTGCAGACAGAGAGTGAATACTGTCCACTGGTGAGGGACAGTACTGTTGTTGCAGGGGTCTGGAGACTGTCCTGCAGACAGAATGAATACTGTCCACTGGTGAGGTACAGTACTGTTGTTGCAGGGGTCTGGGAGCCTTTCTGTTGGTTCAGAAGCCCTGAAGAAGGATTTTCTTGTTGTATGTTTACAGAAATCCTGGGAGAGGGCTTTGCTAATGTGTTCAGGGGTTCTAGGGCTGTTCTACAGACAGAGAATAAATTCATGAAGGGACTGGCAATGTATCTTATGGCCTTGCTAAGCCTTGTCTCTCCAGGAACTAAGATTGCTGAGAACTTGCTTCGTGTCAAGATGAAGAAAAGACCTCCATTTGGGTATTAAGTGCTGTGTTTAAACTTGATGTAACTCTGGGGTAGATTCAATTGTGATCCAGGAGGTGGGGAACTTTTGACCTTATTGTGCTCTGTGATTGACAAATGAAGGTACTTTACCTATGTTTGGAAACTAATCTCCATTTGAGAAGAGGGGTTTTGTGGTGGACTTAATTAAGGTATAGCCTAGGGGTGGAGTAGTATTTAGAACCGGGACTTTGTAATTGATTGAATGATTGGAAGATCCTGGGGTGGGGTAGTACTTGGAGATTATTTAATCACACTTAGTAAATGCTGTATTTTGAATGATGTCATGTTTTGATCTTCTCTGTTCTGGGTTTGTTACTGAATAAAATAGAGAGCACCTATGCTGGTATTTTGAACCTGGGAAGTTGCCTTTGCTTGGTATTACATTACATCTCAGAAGAGAGATTCTTACACAAGCTTCCTAACCCTATTCTTGACATTTCCTTGTTCTTTTTTATTTTTTTTGGACTTTATTAATTTGTTTACTTTTAGTTTGCAAGATTCATTTCCACAATTTCTTGAGTTTCAAATTTTCGGTCCTTCCCTCCCCTCCCCACCCCCATGGCAGCATACAAACAAGTATAGTATCTGCAAATACTTTCACATTAGACGTTGGTCAGGTTATAAAGAAGGATTGTATCAGATGGAATGAAAAATTATAAAGAGGAGACAAAACCAAACAAGGAAAAGGAAAAGATCAGGTAGTTTGCTTCAATCTGGGTTCAAACACAGTTCTTTCTCTAGATGTAGACATCTCTCTCCATCATGAGTCCTTTGGGGTTGACTTATAACCCTGGATTTCTGAGAAGAGTCCAGTCTATCAAAGTTGGTCATCACACATACGTTGTGTCTATAATTTCATACAAATTTCTCCTGGCTCTACTCTTCTCACTCAGCATCAGTTCGTGTAAGCCTCTCCAGGTAAATATGAAGCCCAAATGCTCCTCGTTTCTTATAGCACAATAAGATTACATTACATGCATATACCACACCTTGTTCAGGCATTCCCCAACTGATGGGCACTCCCTTAATTAGGGTTTCCTTTTGACATTTTTGGCATTTCCTTCTGTTCCATAATTGCTCTCCAGAAGGATTTTACAGAAAATTCAAGAAGAAAGTCTATTCTTTTGATGCTGATCAAAGTGACATCTGAGTAGCTCATCAACTTCCAACCTAAGAAAGATAGAGAGGGACATTTGGCTTTTAAAGAGAGAGAGAGAGACAGCAAGAAAAAGAGACACAGAGGCAGAGAGACAGACAGAAACAGAGAAAGAGAGAGAGAGACACAGAGAGAGAGAGAGAGAGACACACAGAGAGAGAGAGAGAGAGAGAGAGAGAGAGAGAGACACAGAGAGAGAGAGAGAGAGAGAGACACAGAGAGAGAGAGAGAGACAGAGAGAGAGAGAGAGAGAGAGATTCAGGAAATAAACCATTTTTCTTTTTATTTGAATTAAATTTTATGTTTATTTTTAGTTTACATCATTCATTTCCACAAGATTTTGTGTTACAAATTTTGTCCCCTATGGTGGATCTCTATGCCCCAGTGCCTGTATATCTTATTTCTCAGTTGCCTGTAAAATAATATATGTGTGTGTGTATACATATATATGTGTGTGTGTATATGTATACATATATATATATATACACACACACACACTAACATTTGATTTTTTTTAAAGCAATAGGGGTTAAGTAACTTGCTCAAGGTTACATGGCCAGTTATTTCTGGGTGTGGTGCTGAATATCTGAGCCCGGATTTGATCCAGGTCATCCCGACACTGGAGCCGGTACTCTTACTCGCTGAGCCACCTGGCCGCCCCTAAGCAATTGGGGTTAAGTAACTTGCTCAAGGTTACACGGCCAGGTGTTTCTGGGTGGGTGCTAAGTGTCTGAGACTGAGATTCGATCTCCAGGTCTTCTCAACACTGGAGCCGGTGCTCTTACTCGCTGTGCTACCTGGCCGCCCCCTAACATTTGATTTTAAAACTTTGAATTCCAGATTCTTTCCCTTCCTCCCTTGTCACCCACCCATACTGGGAAGATAAGCAATTCAATATAGGTTGTACATGTGTACCTATGTAAAATATATCCATAGTGAAATATATTTGAGGGACTGACTATATTTCCCTCAATCCTATCCCACCCACCCATTTCTTCTATTCTCTTCTTTGATCCTGTCCCTTTTCAAAAATTGGTGCTTCCAATCTCCCTCCCTACCAGGATTCTCTCCCTTCCATCATCCCCTCTCTCATTCCCTTCCCCCCTACTCTCCTCTAGGGTGATACCCTATTTAGTGTGTATGTCATTCATTCCATAAGCCAAATTCAATGAGAATAAGTTTGACTCATTCCCTTTTGCCTTCTTGTTCTTCCCCTCCATTGTAACAGTTTTCCCTTGGCTCTTCTATAGGATATAATTTACCTGATTCTCTCTCTTCTCATCTCCTCTCATTATATTCCTCCCTCACCTCTCAATTATATTTTTAAGTATCATCCCTTCCTATTCAATTAGTCCTCTGCCCTCTGTCTATGTATACCTGTATGGACATATACACACACTCATATATGTATTCATATGCCCATACACCCTCCTATATAGATTTATATGTATGTATACATACATCCATACACACACACACACATTTCTATTCCTTTCAAGTATTCTCATACTGTTTATCTTCTCATGCTTCTCTTCTTGTATCTGAATGTCAGATTTTCTATTCAACTCTGGTTGTTTAATCATGAATGCTTAAAAGTCCTGTATTCCATTGTATGACCATATTTTCCCCTGAAACATGATACTCAATTTTGCTGGATATGTGATTCTTGGTTTTAATCCCAGCTCTGTTGATCTCCAGAATATCATTTTCCAGCCCCTTCAATGACTCAATGTAGAAGCTGCCAGATCCTGTCTCATCCTGATTGTGTTTCTACAGTATTCAAATTATTTCGTCCTGGCTGCTTGTAATATTTTCTCCTTGATCTGCGAACTCCAGAACCTGGCTATAATATTCCTAGGAGTTTTCTTTTGGGGATCTTTTCAGGAGGTGATTGGTGGATTCTTTCAACCTCTATTTTGCCCTCTGGTTCTAAGACATCAGGGAAATTTTCCTTGAGAATTTCTTGAAGGATGTTTTTTAGATTCTAGTTTTTTTGTTGTTGTTCCCAGCTTTCAGGTGGTCCCATAATTTTTAAATTATCTCTTTTGGATCTATCTTCCAGGTCAGTGGTTTTTCCAATGAGATATTTCACATTGCCTTCTATTTTTCATTTGGTTGAATCTGTTTAATAGTATCTTGATTTGTCATAAAGTAACTAGCTTCCATTTGCTCCAATCTAATTCTGAAGGAATGATTCTCTTCAGTGAGCTTTTGAGATTCTTTTTCCATCTGGCCAATTTGGCTTTCCAAGGCATTCTCATTGGCTTTTTGAGCCTCTTTTGCCATTTGAGTTAGTCTATTTTTTAAGTTGTTGTTTTCTTCAGTCAGGTTTTTGACTGTCATTTCATATCTTTCTTGCATCATTCTCTTTTCTGAATTTTTCCTCCACTTCTCTTATTTGGTTTTCAAAATCCTTCTTAAGCTCCTCTGTGGTCTATAACCAGCTCATATTTTTCTTGAAAGCTTTTGTTGCAAGAGTTCTGACTTCCTTGTCTTCCTCCTGTTCCATGCTTTGATACTTTTTGTCCCCAAAATAGGTTTGTAAATTCTGATTGCTGTTGTTCTTTGTTTCTTTTTCTTGCTCATGTTGCCACTCAATTACTTGAGCTTTGATCTTATTGGCACAGCAGAACTCTACTACCAGAGAGGGGAGCTTTGTTCCAAATTGCTGGCGTTTTCTCAGCTGCTGGAGCTATTAGTTGGGTACCCTCTCTAAAGCCTCCACTTGCTCTGACAACCTGGTCAAGCACCTGAGGACCTCCCCCCTAGACAGTGATCCAGATGCAAGCAGGTTAAAGCAAGAGCAATTATCCCTCAGACTGGTTGTTTGGTCCTCCTAAAATCTGCAGGAGAGAAGCTCTCAAACAGCCTCATGGCGGCAGCTGCCCAGCTGACATGTGTCAGCCTCTTCTCATCCCAGGGACAAAAGTCAGCCATACTCCCGAACTATTGGATCCCAAAGTCCACATTGCACTGACCTCTCACTTTTTCCTTAGCATCTGTGGGTTGATAATTATGGAAACTGCCACAGCTCCTGGTCATCTGAAGTCCCTCCAGCTGGTGACTGGTTGTGGCTGCCCTTAGGCTAAAATCCTCCGCCTCACGTGTGCCTGGGCTCTGCTCCCAAAGCTCTGTGCTGGCCCCTTTTTGCTGGCCTGCTGGACTGTCTTCAGAGAGTAGTTTCTCTCCATTATTTTGTGGGTTTTGTAGTTTCAAATGTTGTTTAGAGTCATTTTTTACATTAATTGGAGGAGGTGAAAGTGGGAACCACGTTAAGGTCCTGTTTCTATTCCGACATCTTGACTCCACCTCCAATAAACCATTTTTCAAAATGCAAATATTTATCAATGTAGCATGTGACTTTACTCTTATTATTCCTGCTACATAATTCCTAAGTAATCTTAAGAATCATATGTTTAAAGGAATGAAATAGCTTTCAACCCGATGGGAGTTTATAATGTTGTTTTCTATTATGATGCCTAAGCAGTTTTTCTAATAATTATCTTCTTGTGGTTAGCTAGGCAAGATTTGAGTCTTCTTGGTATGGATGTTTCTGGTCCATACTTTGCCTGGTTTAAAACTTTTCTCTGAAATCAAATTGTTTAGGCATCAGAGATGAGTTCTCTTTGCTTCAATCAATTAAAGTTTATTCTCCAAATTGGACTGTCCTCACCCGGCTTGTTACTTCTCTCTCTATCTAAAATTAACCTGACTATAATAATCTTCTATTTCCCCTTTTCTGGGTTGTTCTGTCCAATCAATAGAAATTTTGAGTAGAAACTGAAGATAGGCTTAACTTGATGAGAGCTAGACTACCTGAGATACATTTAAGCAAATTTCATCCATTTCATTGAAAAATAATGAAATGATTTAAATATCAACTTCTGATCTCTTTGGAAGTTGACATACTAACAGGTTACCATGAGTACTGATTAATCCTGCAATGGGGAGGAAAGAGAAGACGGGAACCAACATTTTTTTCTTCTTAAGTGCTTACAATGTATGCCAGGTACTGTCTAAGCAAGTTAATCATTTGACCTATAAAACAACCTTGTGAAGATAGGTTGGATTATTATCTCCATTTTATGATAGAGATAACAGGCAGAAAGAGGTTAAGTGACTTGGCCAGGATCATACAGCTAGGAAGTGACTGAGGCTAAATTTAAACTTAAATCTTCATGACCCCAGGCCCAGCATTCTATCCATTGTGCCCCCAGTTGCCTCTGGAATCCAGGACTAAGATTTTTATGAATTATTTTGAAGGAATGATTTTCAGTCTTCCAAGGTGCAAATCACTTTGTGCTAATTGGCTGCAAGTATAATGATTGCTAGCTCTTTTAAACTATTGAATTTATCCAAATCCAAGTGAAGCCATAGCACAAAGAGCTTTATAAGTTGAAGTCAAATCCTAAAAAAGCATATCAATGCACTGTTTGTGTGTGCATGTGTGTTCTAATACTTTATTAACTTATTTATTAAAGTAAATTTTATGTTTATTTTTAGTTTACATCATTCATTTACAAAAGATTTTGAGTTAAAAAGTTTTCCCTGTCTTTCCCATACCCACCACCCCAAAACAACGAACCTATTCTATACTCCCTCCCCAAGTCTGTTCTCTGCTATATACTCCCCCACTCCCCTTCTGACTTTCCAGTAGGGCAAGATGGATCTCTATACCCCAGTACCTGTATATCCTATTTCCAAGTTGCATGTAAAAATACATATGAAACATTTGATTTTAAAACTTTGAGTTCCAGATTCTTTCCCTTCCTCCCTTATCACCCACCCTTACTGGGAAAAGAAGTAATTCAATATAGGTTGTACATGTGTAGCTACCCAAAACATTACCTTAGTGGATATATTGTGAAAGACTGACTATATTTCCCTCCATCCCACCCCTTCCCCTACTTGTTCTATTCTCTACTTTGACCTTGTCCCTTTTCAAAAGGGTGTGCTTCTAACTTTCCTCTCCCCCAACCTGCCCTTTCCTCCATCATTCTGCCTCTCATCCCCTTCCTCCCTACTCTCATCTAGAGTGAGATATCCTATTTAGTGTGTATATCATTCCCTTCCTAAGCCAAATTCATTGAAAATAAGGTTGTCCCATTCCCTTTTGCCTTCCTGTTCTTCCCCTCCATTGTAACAGTTTTCCCTTACCTCTTCTATATGAGATAATTTAACTCATTCTTTCTTTCCCCATTTCCTCTCATTATATTACTCTCTCACCTCTCAGTTTCACCTTTTAAGTATCATCCCTTCCTATTCAATTGTTCCTGTGCTCTCTGTCTATGTATACCTGTACACATATACACACACAACCTCACATATATGTTGCATATATGCCCATATACCCTCCTATATAGACATATATATATATATATATATATTCCCTTCAACTATTCTCATACTTAGAAAAGTTTCATAACTTACAATTATCATAAATAGATCAACTTTAATGAGTTTTTTATGATTCCTTTTCCCTATTTACCTTCTCATGTTTCTCTTGCTTCTTGTATCTGAATGTCAAATTTTCTATTCAACTCTGTTTTTTTTTTCATGAAGAATGCTTGAAAGTCCTCTATTTCGTTGAATGACCATATTTCCCCCTGAAACATGATACTCAGTTTTTCTGGGTAGGTGATTCTTGGTTTTAATCCCAGCTCCTTTGACCTTCAGAATATCATATTCTAAGACTTTTGATCCCTCAGTGTAAAAGCTGTCAGATCCTGTGTTATCCTGATTGTTTTGCCAAATATTCAAATTATTTCTTCCTGGCTGCTTGTAATATTCTCTCTTTGATCTGGGAATTTTGGAAGCTGGCTATAATATTCCTAGGAGTCTTCTTTTTGGGATCTTTTTCAGGATGTATTCAGTGGATTCTTTCAACCTGGATGATTTTAGGTTCTTTTTTTGATATGGCTTTCAGGTAGTCCGATAATTTTTTAAATTGTCTCTCTTGAATCTATTTTCCAGGTCAGTGGTTTTTCCAATGAGATATTTCACATTCCCTTCAATTTTTTTGCATTTGTTTGGATCTGTTTAATACTATCTTGTTTTCTCATAAAGTCACTAGCTTCCATTTGCTCCAATCTAATACTGAAGCAATGATCCTTCTTCAGTGAGCTTTTGAGATTATTTTTCCATCTGACAAATTTTGCTTTTTAAGGCATTTTTTTCCTCATTGGCTTTTTGATCCTCCTTTGCCATTTGAGTTTGTCTCTTTTTCAAGGTGTTATTTTGTTCTGTCAGGTTGTTGATTCTCATTTAATAATTTTCTTGCATCATTCTTATTTCTCTTCCCAATTTTTCCTCCACTTCTCTTATTTGGTTTTCAAAATCCTTCTTAAGCTCCTCTATGGTTTATAACCAATTCATATTTTTCTTGGAAGCTTTTGGTGTAGGATTTATGACTTCCTTGTCTTCTTCCTGTTCCATGCTTTGATCTTTTTTGTCCCTATAAAAGGAATCCAAAGTCAGATTGCTGTGCTTGCTTTGCTTCCTTTGTTTGCTCAGTACAATTCTGCTACCAGAGGAGAGCTTTGTCCCCAAATCACTGGGGTTTTCACAGCTGCTGGAAATATTAGTTGGCTGCCCTCTCTGAAGCCTCTACATACTCTGTTTCACTGCTCACACACCCTAGGACCTCCACCCTAGACAGCAATCCAGAATCATGCTGTTTAAAGGAAGAGTTATTGCCCCTCAGAATGGTTGCTTGGGCCCCCTACAATTTTCAGGGAAGGACCTCTGAAGCAGCCACATGGCAGTGACCACAGCTTAGCTGCTTCTCCCTTGGGGGGCAGAGGAGTGACTGTACTCCCAGACTCCCTGTTCCTACAGAGTCCACACTGACCTGCCATTTTGTCTTTGGCATCTATGGGTTTATAATTCTGGAAACCACCACAGCTCCTGGTGATCTACTCTCCTGACATCCCTCTATCCATGACTATTCAGGCCTCCCTGTGTCTAAAACCATGGTCTCATGTGGGCCTGGGGTGGGCCCAGTGGCCTGAGATGAACCCTTCCTGTCCACCTGCTGGGCTGTCTTAAGTGGGAAGTTTGTTTCTCTCTGTCACTTTGAGCATTCTGCAGCCCTAAAAAAATTGTTTAGAGTCATTTTTATATGTATTTGAGGTGGTTTATGGGGGGGAATACAGGGTGTTTTCCTGTTTTTATACCACCATCTTGACTCTGCTCCCCTCAGTGTTTTGATAGAAATGTGAACTGGTCCAACCATTCTGGAAAATAGTCCTTAAATTATACATTTGCTTTGACCCAGAAACACTACTACCAGACATATAATCCAAACAGTTCAAAAACAGAAAGAGAGGACCCATATGTAAAAAAAGAATTTATAGCAGAATTTTTTTTCAGGTGAAGAACTGGAAAGATAATGGATTGTCAGGAGAATGGCTGAACAAATTATAGTGCATGAACTTAACCTGATACTATTGCACTGTAAGAAATGGCACATGGGATAGATTCAGAAAAACTTGAGAAGATTTGTATAAATTGATTCATATTTGAATAACAGAAGAAGGAGAAAGATTTGTTTGATGCCACAATAATATACAGGAAAACAACTTTTAAAGACTTCAGAACTCTAGGGCAGCTAGGCGTCACAGTGAGTAAGAGTGCTGACCTGGACTCAGTTCCAGCCTCAGATACTTAACACCCATACAAAATAACTGGACATGTAACCTTGGGTGAATTACTTAACTCCAATTGGTTAAAAACAAGACTTCAGAACTCTAATCAAAGCAGTGACCAATAATGACTTCAGATGACTGATGATGGAGTAAGCCTCCTATACCTCAATAGAGAGGTCATGCACCAAAGGTCATCCAGTCAGTCAAAAACATTTATTAAGGGTCTATTTTGTGTTAGGCAGTATGCTAAGTATCCTAAAGAAAAGCAAAGGGTTCACAATCCATTGGGGAAGACAGCAGAGGAAAGGTACTGGAATTATGGGGGATTAGAATAAAACTTCGTGTGGAAGGTGGGATTTTAGCTTGAATTCAAGCAAGCCAGGAGGTGAAGATGGAAAGTAAAAGCATTGCAAGAATTGAGAGGCAGACAGTGAAAGTGTCTGGATACATAGTCCTGAATGAAACATAACTTTTCAGACATGGTTAATGTGTTGATTGAATTTATTTGTTATAATGGAAGGTTTCTATTTGAGAGGTGGCAGAGTAGTGGAAAGTGACAGATGTGCAAAAAAAAAGAAATGAGCATTGGTGAAACACTTAAAATACATGGGACACAGCAGAAAAGACTTTAGAAGGGATGCAAACAGGGATATGTTGGTATTATCATGTTAAATTTAATATATTCTTTAAAAACCCATGTAGCTAGAAATTCGAAGTTTCAAGTACAATCCTTTTTTTGGTTCTTTTTATACTTAAGCATTCATGTTTGTTGATGACTGTTCATGATAAATTCATGATAAAAATATCATTCAAATAATGAAAAGGATAAGAAAATTGAAGATCTGAAAAGCTCTTTTATAAGTTGAGAGAATTATCGATATCTCCATTTTTCTTATAGCTTTTCTTAAGGGAATTATTTTTTTTTTTGCCAACATGAAGCAAGCTAGTACAAATGTAATTCATCCTCACTCATATTAAACATCAGAATGGGGGAGAGGCATCTCTTTATTTCCTTGCAACAAGTTCTAATGCACTGCTCTTTCTATTCCCTTCATTGTGTACATGATCCTTAGAGGATTGCCTATTTTCTTCTTTCAGTTGTCTTCACTTGTGATGCAATAGTATCTAGGAGATGTATATTTCCCTTGCCTACATATCTTTACTTCCCAGAGACAGTGTACATTAGAACCTTGAGAGAAAATTGTCCTTCAGGTTAATGGAATGAAACCTAAGATAAGTGAAGTTGTCAGATACAACCTGGATGCTTTTAGTAGTTAAATTCGTGAGGTCCAGATGAGCAGCATCTCAGGATTATAAAAATTCTTATATGTTTCACTGCTGAGCCACTGCCAGTGAGTGATTTCTCAAAACGTGAAAAATAATGGGTTATAAGCAATGGGAAAAATAGAAATGGTCAAACTACAAAACTACTTTTGAAAATGGTAAGAAAAAGTACATTCTCCAAATTATTGAACAGCGGATTTGACTTTGATTCCTAGTTAAAACCTAGTACATATTCTTAAAGACATGGTTTGTGAGCACTTAAGAAGGGATGCAGTGATTACTATAACCTATCCTGACTCCAAAGACAGCAAATCTTGCTGACTAGGCAAATTTCCTTCTTTTTATTGAACTTGTACATCAAGTGAATATCATCAACATAACATACTTGGATTTCAGCAAGGGATTTTGCCAAGTCTCTCAAAATATCCTCTCCCAAAAGATGGAAAGATGTGATCTGGATAATAATACAGTTAAGTGGATTTGGAAGTCACTGAATGCCCACACTCAAAGATTTATGATAAATTGATGAGCATAAATCTGGGGGGAGACCTTTATTGGAGTGACCCAGTTCTTGGTCCTTATCTGTTTGACATTTTTACCATTGGTTTGGATGAAAGCATAAATGGCATTTTAATAAATTTGTGGATAACATAAGCCCAAAAGGAATAGTTTATGAACTGAATGCCAGAATGTGCATTAAAAAAGATCTTAACAAACTACAGCAATGGGGCAAATACTTTAAGTTGAAATTAATTAAGACATTTGAGTTAAATATAAACATAAGGAAATCATAACATCACAGAATTAGAGAACTCTGAGGCCATGTGTTTCAATCCACAATCATTCAACAATCTCTCTTACAAAACTGTCAAAAATTAGCCATACAACCTTTTCTTTTCTTTTTACACACATACTGTAAAACTTTATTTCTACATGAATCAGACTAGAAGGGTATAATTTAGACGATTCTGATTTTGTTGGTAACATCCCAAACATCAGCGTCTGCAGAAAGTCTGATATAAACCTTCTTTTCTCCATCAGGTATGCTTGACATGGTATTTACTGACCTTGACATCAATAATGAATGCCATGGTGTTCTTTAGTCTTCTTTGTTCATTAGTCTTCTTTGTAGACCAGGAGAAAATTGATGACATCACCATGATCAAGCTTAGTCTTTTTTAAAGGCTGTTACTTAATTGGAGATATCTTTGAAGCTGAAGTATTTTAGGTTGCTGGAAGTAGGAGAGGGTGTTTGATTTGTCTCTTTTTGTGCAACTATGTATACTTTTCAATAATCTTCTTGGCCTTCAAGTCTTTTGAATTGGCTTCTGTCTTGGTAGTGAAAACTTCCTTCTTATTCAGTACCATCTGGGGGAAAGAGTCCTTTAATCTTCCCTCAAACGATGTTTAGTGTGAGAAAACCCAATACCTTTTCAGGCAGATATTTCATTTCTGGATAGTTGTAGATTTTGGAAAGTGTTTTTCCTTACATTGAATGAAAACATGGCTGTTCAAGATTTGAAACAATTGCTCCAAGCTTTGCCTTTTAGAATCCAACAAAAGAAGTGTTTCAACATAAAAACCATCCAAATATTTTGAAAGTTAATATGTTCCCCTCCACAAGTCTTTTCTTCTCCAGGTTAAGAATCTCAAGCCTTCCAAATTGTCTTTATAAAGCATGGTGTGTAGTGTTCATACTATTTTTATGACCCCCATTTGAATGTTTTTCGGGTTGTATATGTCTTTCCTAAAATGTGGTTCCCAGATTTCATTATTCAAGATATAGTCAGACTGGAGAAGATTATGGTGGAACTAATACCTGCCTGCTTCTGGAGTCTTGACATATGGTATGAATTTAATTCATATTTGGTATTTATTTTCAATTGATTGATTAATTCAACTTAACACTACTTAGTTTGAAGAGCATATCATGAAATTTTTATGATTATTGAACTTTCCGTTCCCTAACAGCCCAAGATTTTAAAAAAGAGAAACAGGAACCACTACCTGACTGTATTCTCTAACTTCTACTCATGATATTGATTTTTTTTTAAAAATCAGATATAAAACTTGATGTTCATCTCTCTTAAATCCAATTTATAGGTGAGTCAAAAGGCTTCACCCATACCATTTCTAGTATTTACTATTAAATAATTTTATCATAATTACAATCATCTTATAATTTTATTATTTTAGTCTTTTGCCCAAGAATAGCCTTCATGGTATTGTAAAAACACTTTAAATTATTACTGTCAGTATAAAACTAAATTTACTAGCTTCTGAATTTCCTCATTTTCATCAAACTAATCCTGATGTTTGTGAGTGTTGTAACCCAGATGAGTAAATGTGATGCTGTACACCTCTAAAAGTTGTCCACTGTTTTTCTGTTCTGGTTATCAATAGTGAATGGCTCAGCTTTCTCTCCATGTCAAAAACAAACTGGTCACACCTGGAGAAGTTCTCTAATATGTTGACATTAAATTTTTTGATAGTTGCTATGCCATGGAGTCACCATTTTTATTGAATGAGAATGTTTAGCTTGCAGAGGATAAGTCTCTGATTGACCCAGCAATCTGAGTCCCACGTTCCCATTGTTATGGGATCAGACTGTCAAATATGGCAGAGAGTCTTTGGAAGGAATGAAGTCAGACACAGTTCTGGTCATGTAATATTGAAGATTTGTGTGTCTCATAACCTCATCACCAACGCTGTCTTCCATTCACCAAAATGAAGCAAAATTTCATGGATGCACCTTCATAGCAAACAGTGACATTAATAGACTATGTCATTGTAAGGAGAAGAAACAGAAAGGACTCCTCCTTTGCCCATTTTCCCAAATAGCTTATATAGTATTGGAATTACTTGTTCTTTAAATTTTGGTAGAATTCACTCGTGAATCCATCTGACCCTGGTCATTTTTTTCTTAGTGAGTTCATTGATGACTTGTTGAATTTCTTTTACTGAAATGGGTTTATTAAAGTATTTTATTTACTCTTCTGTTAATCTTGGCAATTTATATTTTTGTAAGTATTTATACATTTCACTAAGATTGTAATATTTATTTTTTATTATAATTTTTTTTTAAAGCAATCAGGGTTAAGTAACTTGCTCAAGGTTACACGGCCAGTTATTTCTGGGTGTGGTGCTGAGTGTCCGAGCCCGGGATTCGATCTCCTGGTCTTCTCAACACTGGAGCTGGTGCTCTTACTTGCTGTGCTACCTGGCCACCCCGATTGTAATATTTATTGACATACAAAAAGGCAAAAAGCTCCTAATTATTGCTTTAATTTTCTCTTCATTCATAATGAATTCATCTTTTACATTTTTGATACCAGTAATTTGTTTTCTTCTTTTATTTTAATCAAATTAACCAGAAGTTGTCTATTTTATAATTTTTCCGATAAAACCACAATCATTTACCTAACTTCAATTTTATTAATCTCTCCTTTGATTTTCAGAATTTCTAATTTAGTATTTATTCAGAGATGTTTAATTTGTTCATTTCCTAGCTTTTTTTTTTTAGTTGTATACCCAATTCATTGGTCTCCCCTTTCTCATTCTTTAGGATTAGACTATTTAGCTCCAATTAATTTTTAGTCTATATTTCCATGGCCCTTTGTTACATGCAATATTTATTGCATCATGATCCAAAAAGGCTACATTCAATATTTCTGCCTTTCTGCATTTGCTTCTGAGGTTTTTATGCCCGAGCATATGGTCAGTTTTTGTGTAGGTGACATGCATTGTAGAGAAAAAAGTACATTCCTTTCTGTCCACATTCAATTTTCTCCAGAGGTCTACCATATCTAACTTTTCTAAAATTCTATTCACCTCCTTAAGTTATTTCTTGTTTGTTTTGTGGTTTGATTTATCTAGTTCTTGAGAGGGGGGTTGAAATCCCCCACTAGTATTGTTTTGATGTCTATTTTTTCCTATAATTCACTTAATTTCTTCTCTAAGAACTTGGGTGCTATACCACTTAGGGCATATGTGTTTTATATTCATATTACTTTATCATCTATGATACCTTTAACAGGATGTAGTTTCCATCTTTATCTCTTTTACTTAGATCTATTTTTACTTTTGTTTTGTTTGAGATCAGAATTACAACACCTGCTTTTTTCTTACCTCAGTTGAAGCACAATATATTTTGACCCAGCCTTTTACATTTACTCCATGTGTATTTCTTTGCATCTAATATGTTTTTTGTAAACAATCCATACTAAGATTATAATTTTTAATCCATTGTGCTATCCACTTCCTTTTTGTGGAAGAGTTCATATCATTCACATTCACAATTATGATCACTGTTTCTTTCTCTCCATTCTATTTCTTCCCTACCTCTCTTTATGCTTTTCTCTCTCCTTTCTCCCTTTCCCTCCTCATCAGTATTTTCTTTCTGACCACCTCCTCTATCAATCTGCCCTCCCTTTTATCATTCCCCCATCCCTTTTCTTTTCCCCTTCCCTTCCTATTTCCTATAGGGTAATGTAGATTTCCATACCTAAGTGAATGTGAATGTTACTCTCTCTTTGAGTCAAATCTGATGAGAGTAAGGTTCAAACAATGTCTGCCTCCCTCTCTTCTTTCCCTCTACTGTCTTTGTGCCTCTTCATGTGATGTAATTTGCCTTTTTCTATGTCCTCCTTTCCTCTTCTCCTACTATAATCCTTTTTTGCACCCCTCAACTAATTAAACTGTTATCACATCGAAGCCAACTTAAGTTCACACCCTCTGTCTATTTATACTCCGTCTAAATATTGTAACTAAGATACAGTTCTTGGGAGGTAGAAGTATCACCTTCCCATGTAGTGATGTAAACAGTTTACCCTTATTGAATAGCAGGCTTTTTTTTCTTTTCTGTTTACCTTTCTATGCCTTTCTTAAGTCTTGTATTTGAAGATAAAATTTTCTGTTGAGCTCTGATCCTTTCATCATGAAGGATTGAAAGTTCCATATTTCTTTTAATGTCCATCCCCTCCTCTGAAAGACTATGCTCAGTTTTGCTAGATAGTTGGTCCTTGGTTGTAATCCATGCTCCTTTGCCTTCCAGAATATCATATTCCAAGTCCCCCAGTCCTTTAACATAGAAGCTGCTAGGTCCTGCGTAATTCTGACTGGGCTTCCATGATATTATATTGTCTTTTCTTCTGACTTCTAGCAGTATTTTCTCCTTGATCTGATAATTCCGGAAGTTGGCTACAATATTCCTTGGTGTTTTCATTTTGGGATCTCTTTCAGGAGGTTATTGGTGGATTCTTTCTTTGAAAGTTTCCCTCTGGTTCTAGGACTTCAGGGAAGTTTGCTTTGATAATTTCTTGAAGGATGCTGTCTGGGGTCTTTTATTTTTTTAATCATGGCTTTCAGGTGGTCCAATAAGTCTTAAATTATCTCTCTGAATCTAATTTCCAGGTCAGTCAATTTTTTCCAATGAGATATTTTACATAGTCTTCTAATTTTTTCATTCTTTCGATTTTGTTTGACTGATTCTTGATGCTTCATGGAGTCATTAGCTTCAACTTACTTGTACAGTTCCAATTTTTAAGGAATTGGTTTATTCAGTTAGCTTTTGTATCTCCCTTTCCATTTGGCCAATTCTATTTCTTAAGGGGTTCTTCTCTTCCATGCATTTTGTACCTCCTTTTCCATTTGGTCAATTGTATTTTCAAGGAGTTGTTTTCTTCAGTCAATTTTTGTCCTTCCTTTTCCAAGCTGTTGACTGTCTCTTTCATACCTTGCCTTTATTTTCCCAGTTTTTCTTTTCCTTCTCTTATTTGACTTTTAAAATCCATGAGTTCTTCCAAAAAGGTTTTTGACCTTGGGACCAATTCAGATTTCCCTCTGACATTTCAGATGTAAGCATATTGACAATGTTGTCCTTTTCTGAGATAGTGTTTTGATCTTCCCTGTTACCACAATAATTCTTTATGGCCAGTGTACTTGTTGGCTTCTTGCCAATTTCCTGGCTTTTAAATTGAACTCTCCTGGGGGAGCACAGAGGGCACTTTCCCTAGCTTCTTCTACTGGGGGTCAGTGACATGATCACTGACTTTGTCTGCTGGGACCTCAGTTGCTAGCAGCTGGAGGCTGTAGGAGTCTGGAAGCTTACTTGATAATGAGCTTGTGTTCTAGTGTTGGTGTCTGGTGTATACTAACAGCAAGTTTTTTTCTTTATTTCCCAGAGCTGTGCTGAAGATTGGGGAGGTTCTACGCAGGGCTGCACCAAAGTAAAGGGACATCTGCTGCTGGAGGATGCCTATTTGTTCTGGGCTGCAGAGGAGCACAAAGAGGACCAGTTGCTGAAGGACACTTGCCTACCCAGGGCAAATTTCATGGAGGTCCACTGATGGGGATGCCTATCTGCCAGGGCTAAGTTGGTGCACATGGTGGTTTTCTAAACTGGAGTTTGCCAGTTTCCATGGCTATGCTAAGGCACATGAAGGATCCTGGTGTTGGTGTTTGCCTGCTCCACCACCTTGGGGTTCAGCTGGTTTTCTGGGATACTTCCTGTTTTTGAACACAGTCCCCTTTTACCTTATTAAAATGGACCTTTCTTGGTGATCCTTCCATTTACTTGGGCTAAAAGGTTGCTCCACCCCATCTTTCTGCTGGTTTTACTGTCCCAAGACTCTTTCTGTTATTTTCTAATTTTTAAGAGGTAAAAAATGTATAGTGATAGCAACTTACTGCTTACACCGAAATTTTGGCTCTTGGAAGTCAGTTTCAGGGCTTTCGTGCAGCTGTTGCCAGAGATAGTTCTGAAGAGTCTGTAAGCTTTCAGTTCTTCCAAGGTGTTGTCATCTAAAGAAAGGCAGGTTTCCTACTTTGCTGGCCTGTTCTCTGATTTGTGAGTGACCACATGCATTTTATTCTGTCCTAGAACTGTGACCAGGGTCTCAGCATCCTTGCCACCATAAGCTCGTGTGCGCTACTGCTCCTCCTCACTCTGGGACTACCACCCAAAACAGTGACCTGGATTTATGTATGGGCAATGCTACAGAGTTTTGCATCCAGCACCAGCAAAGGACCCCTGTAACCTCCTTCTGACCAGTTGTCTTGTCTCTTTAATATCTGTGGAATAAGAGCTCCACAAGCAGCCAGTATCGCTACTGATTCAGTCATTTTTAAAGGCCTGCCACTGGTTTGCTGGGACCTGGTTGGCAATGGTGCAACCTGCCCTTGACTATGCTTTAATTGTCCCTGGTGTGAAAGACCTTTACTGCTGACCTTTTTTTTCAGTCTGTGAACTTAATGATTTGTTGGCAGGGCACCAATTGTATAACAAATCGGGACCAGACCCTGTCAGCTAGGTACTGGATCCTGAACACAAGGGGAGATATGCGGGTGTGTTAAAAGAAAATAATTAACAGGATATAACCCAGGATACAAGATTAGGTAATCCAATTACTAGTTGGATAGAAAATTATGGACTTTTCAAGTTGGGAGGGGGATGGTGAACAAGTGCAATCCCCAGAAATCAGAAAAACAGGTGTCCCACTCCGCCCTGCCCCCCATGTATTTGTGTTCACTCAAAGAAACAACAGGTTATTGTAATATTTACTCTTAGAGGAACTAGAGCAACATGAAGAGGAAAAAAAACAGATACACAAAGAAAGAACTTTTTAAAAATCTTAACTATGCAATTTTCTTTTTTAACCATATGTTTTTAAAACTTTAATTTCTAGATTCTTTCTTTTCTTCCATTCTCACCCACCCCCACTGGGAAGATAAGCAATTCAATATAGGTTGTACATATGTAGTAACACAAAACATTTCCATAGTAGTTATATTGTGAAAGACTAACTATCCTGCCTCTCCATCCTATCTTGCACCCCAAATAGTCTATTTTCTACTTTGACCCTATCCCTTTTCCAAAGTGATTGCTTCTAACTACCCTCCCCCCCAATCTGCCCTCCCTTTTATCATTCCCCTTCTCATCTACTTCCCCCCCAACACTTTCCTGTAGGGTAAGACACCCAATTGAGTGGGTATGTTGTTCTCTCCTTAAGCCAAATTCAATGAGAGAGGTTGACCCACTCCCTTTCACTTTCCTGTTCTTCCCCTCTTTTCTAACAGTTTTTCTCTTCCTTCTTTTATATGAGATAATTTACCCTACTCTATCTCTCCCTTTCTCCTTCTCTCAATATATTCCACTCTCACTTCTTAATTTTGTTTTTCAGATATCGCTTCCTATTCAACTGATCCTGTGCCCTCTGTCTATGTATATATGTGTACACACATGTACACACACTCACATTATCATATTGAGGAAAGTCTCATGAGTTCCAATTATCATTTTTCCATGTAGGAATGAAAGTAGTTCAACTTCAATAAGTTTCTTATGATTTCTTTTTTCTGTTTACCTTCTTATGATTCTCTTGCTTCTTGTATTTGAAAGTCAGATTTTCTGTTCAGCTCTTGTTTTTTCATCAAGAATATTTGAAGGTTAGGGGAAGCTAGGTGGAACACTGAATCAGGAGGACCTGAGTTCAAATCTGGCATCAGACATTTAATACAAAGAACTAGCTGTGTGACCTCAAGCAAGTCACTTAACTTTAATTTCCCTCTAAAAAAACAAACAAAAAAAGAATATTTGAAGGCCTTCTATTTGATTGAATGGCCATATTTTCCCCTGAAGAATTATGCTCAGTTTTCCTGGGTAGGTAATTTTTGGTTTTAATCCTAGCTCCTTTGACCTCTGGAATATCATATTCCAAGCCCTTCAGTCCCTTAATTCAGAAGATGCTAGATCCTGTATTATCCTGATGGTGTTTCTACAATACATGTTGTGTCCCAAATTGTTGGGGTTCTCACAGTTGTCAGAGCAATGAGGAGGGCACCCTCTCTACAGCCACTATAAGCTCTGGTACACTCACTCCAGGACCACTGCCCAAAACTGTGACCCAGATCCAAGCAGTTCAATGCAAGAGTCATTACCCTCTGAATGGTTGCTTGGTGCCTCTACTATCTTCAGGCCAGGAGCTCCAGAGGCAGCTATGTGGCAGCAGCTGCAGCCACCATGCCTCTGCCACCTCTCACCCTGGGGACAGGGGTCAGACCATGCTCTTCTGTTACCCGCTTCCAATAGAGTTCTCTACTGACCTTTTATTTTATCTTTGGATTTCATGGGTTGAGGAGTCTGGAAACCATCACAGCTGCCAGTGATTCAGTATCCTGAAATCTTTTCTGGCTGGTAGGGGCCACTCCATGTCTGGGCCCTCATGGCTCACACAGGACTATGCTGGGATCCCATCCCAGTGAGATAGACCCCTCCTGTCAGCCTGCCAGGCTGTCTTCAGTGGGAGATTTGTTTCTCTCTGTCATTTTGCATGTTCTGTAGCTCTAAAACTTGTTTAGAGTCATATTTTACAGGTATTGGAGGTTGTTGGTGTGGGAATTTGCATAAGTTCTTCTTCCCCCCTCCAAAAAGCAAACAAACAAAAACAGAAACAAGGAAATTATCAAAAACATCACAGAATCTCAACAACGTTTTCATGGTTCTGTTTCTAAAATATTAGTTTATTAAGTATATGGCAGAGTCATTATTTACATAGCCACATGTAGCATAAGGGTAAAATCTAGGAACATAGCCTCTTTTCCAGTTTTGTTATAATATTCATGTGGGTGTATCCATAAAAGGAAGTGATGTGGGGCTGTTACACAGTAATGTCCTTTTAGGCTCTTGATTAGTCATTTGTCAGAGCTTTCTCACCCTAAATGCCTTCCCTTGTATATGCTGATAGAAATTTATGGGTCATGCCCCTCACTGTGCTCTTAATCAGGATCAGTTCTCAGGAGATTTTAGTTTCTCTTGCTATCATATTACTTAGCATAAAATGGAGACAAGGCAAACGGATGTCAGAGTCTTATCTGCTTAATACTTTCAGTGGCATTAAAGCCAACAAAAATCCTGAGCAACAAGAAGTCCAAAGGGTAGCTTTCTCCCCCCCAAAGCAAGACAATACTTTGCTGGTAAAGAAGCAAGAAATCCAACTAAGATACACCAGGGTTACTTATAAGTCAACAAAGTATTTATCTTGATATTTTTGTTTATAGATATATTTTATGCATAATAAATAAATACACCAATATAAGGAGGATCTATGCATTTGTTAGCTCAAAGAATTGCTGAATGGGAAATTATTCCACTATCCTAAGCTGCTCTATGACTTAAAAGATAAGTCTTAAGGAATTTACTGTGTTATTTTACAGAGGTGGAGTGACTTAGATAAGATCACATATAAATATCAGAGGTGGTATTTGAACCCAGGTTTTCTTAACTCCTAGTACATTAATTTAACCATTAAGTTTATTATTTCTTGAAATAAAGTGTTCGTAGTCCAGACTTGATAAAACCCATTTGGGATTCAAATGGAGTTACTTGACCATGCCAACTTTCACTGATTGCCCAATGGTTCCAACCGAAGCCTCACTTGGTCTTTGTCTGGATGTTGATGGCTCAGACAGAGTGCAAATAGCATTTGTTTTGGTTAGCAATTTGCTTTGGTTTAAGAGGCCTTTTTTGCCTAATTTCTTACCTAGTCTTGTTCACTAAATGGGCATTGTTTCAAACAAATTGAAACCTGGAAAAGATCTTAGCTTAGAAAGGACAAGGTCCCCCACTGTATCTAGGACCATCTCCACTCACTCTGACATATATTTTGCCAGTGGACCCATTTGACTCTGGAGTAGAGAGTGAGGTTGGTGACTTTGCACGTTCTTGCCTCAGTTAGATCTAATTCACTTGCATGTCAAGACATCACCTTCCCAATATCATTGGTCCTCTTTTATGTCATTGGTCATCTTTGAGAACAAAGAACAAACAACAAGGTGACAAAAGAGTTAGTTCTGAACTTGGATCCTGGATGAACTTAGCTCTATTCTTGCCTCAGATATTTCTGAGCTTTGTAATCCTTGAAAAATCACTTAAGCTCTCTCAGCCACTTTCCCTTTGTGAAATGGGGTAAAACTTTCATGGATATGAGGATAAAATGAGATGATATATGTAAAACACTTCATAAACCTAAAATATTTATATAACTGTTATGTATCATTATGGGTCATATATAAAACTACTTAAATAACAGATATGCTTAGATAGATAGATAGATAGATAGATAGATAGATAGATAGATAGATAGAT
>NW_027185616.1:6663620-6700115 GCF_028583685.1 Petaurus breviceps papuanus | reverse complement strand
GATAGATAGATAGATAGATAGATAGATAGATAGATAGATAGATAGATGATAGATAGATGATACATAGTTTCTATGATCATTGTAGGAAATTTCAACTAGGCCACTCTTGTGACTCACAACCTATCCATTTCTTGTTCAATAATTTCAGTTGCATTTCACCCTTCATGGCCCCTTTTAAGGTTTTCTTAGCAAAAATTCTGGAGCAGTTTGCCATTTCCTTCTCCAGTTCATTTTACATATGATGAAGTGAGGCAAATAAGGTTAAATGACTTGCTTAGGGTCGCACAGCTAAGTGTCTGAGGCTAGATTTGAATTCAGGAAAATGAGTCTCCCTGACTTCAGTTCCAGCATTCTATCCACTGCACCACCTAGCTATTCATCTTATTCCTAACTTAGTATATAAATAAACTTTAGATAATTGCTTACAGCACATTAGAGGTTAATTGACTTGCCCAGGGTCTCACAGTAATAATTGGAGGCATTATTTGGGCCTAGTTCTTCTTGACTCAAAGTCCAGTACTCCATCCTCTATGCCATAATGACTTTGATATGTATACACACATGTATGTGTGTAACATATATGCATATATTTGTGCCTATATGCCTGTAATTTCATCAGGATAAGGAACTCCCAGTGTGAAAATTCTCTCCACTAAGGTTAATTGGTAAGTCTTAAAGAGCTGTCATATTTCACCTCTTTAATGATATATGGTTTTCAAACTGAGGGTGGCCTGAGTTCTTATTTGCCTAGTTATCCTCATGACACTTTGCACAGTGGTTGCCAGATGTTAGAAATGACTATGAAGCCGAATCTGAGTTTACCAGCTAACATATAGGGATTGAACCTGAAACTTTGGCATTATTGGCAGTAGGACCAAACTAAGAAATAACAGGGTCATTTTACCATTGTAGTTTTAGATTCTGCTCATGTGAAGAGATTTGAAGCACAGACGACCCAGTTATGTAATGGAAATATGAAATATTACTTATCTGGACACATCATCTGATAAACCAGCTATTTTCAGTGTCAGGAAGCTGGTCTTTGTGATAAACTGCTGTTTACCATAATAAAATGCATTTGTGAAACGTAAGAGAAGATTATACCTGATATTCAATCCGTTTTCCTCTTATCTTAAAAAAAAAAGATTTTTTTTTCTTCTTAGCAAACAGAAGGGCACTAAAGAAAAGCTGAACATTGATGCTTTCCTCTATTAAATTTCTGATTCTATATGGAGGTCATTGCTTTAAGTTCATCATGCTTACCCTACTGCCATGCTCTAGGAGTCATGCACAGTGACGAGGTTGGAAAGATGCTGAATCTCTTTCTAATGCCCTGTATGCTGACCTTCACATGTTCAATCCATTTACTAAGGATTTATTGGGAATCTACTGTGTACTGAAAATCTACTAGGATCCTTAATTCTCATGCCTTCTCTTTATTGATTATTTCCATTGATCCTATGTATAGCTTGTTTATGGAATTATTTACATGTTATCTCCCCCATTAGACTGTAAACCCCTTGAAGGCAGGGACTGTTTTTTTGCCTCACATATATAATTTTGTTAAATGCATTTAATTAATTAATCAAAATTAATAAATGCACTTAATAAATATTTATTGTATTATATTGTACTTAGGAAAGGATTTTGACATAGCTTAATGCACCAGCATAGTAGGGTGAACAGAGAGTCTGGAGTCAACATAAGTGCATTTAAATCCTGCTTCTGAATATTATTTCCTATGTAACATTGAGCAAGTCCTCCTGAGTTTCAGTTTCCTCATTTGAAAAATGAGCAGGTTGGAAGTGATCATTTCTGGGATCCTTTCTAGCTCTAAAAACAAGGATCTTATGTAAGTTACGGAGAGGCACTGTACTTGAAAAGCCATCATTATAAACTCAAAGCTGAAGAACTTCCCTCTACCAATGCAGTAGGTAGGTTAGGCAGCTTACCCAGAATCCCACAGCGAGTATGTGTCAGTGGCAGGACATTTAGGTCAGTTCTTTATCCATTATGCCACACTGCCTCTTTAAATTATTATTATCAAATTATTTTGATTCACTAATATTATACATTCCACATCTGGTTTAGTTGCACATACCTTGGCTAGCAGAAGGTGACAATTTAACCAGGATTTCCAACCTTCAGCTTAATGGAATGCAGTGGAAAAGGAGGTATAAGGTGAGCATAGTAAACATGAAACTAACCTTTTCACAATTATAAATAGGGAATAAGGGCTGTCCAAATTCGTTACTGACCTAGGCCACAAGTGGTTTGAAGACTCCCGTACATTTCAGGGGGGATATCAGTTCAGCAAAAACTATCCTGTGTTTCATGCAATATTTTCACATCCATAGTCCGTTTATACCCATAGAGTGAAGATGACAGATACGTTTTCTCAAATCTTTCATGGAGTCAAGTCTCTATCAGATCTCAATGAATGAAACATAACACAACTTCTTTTGTGCATATCCCATTACATGTCTGTCCCTCACATTCCACTTAAATCAAAGAACTGAAGAAAGGGAAGCATAGATGAAGTTAAGAGTCAAAATTTATAGGGATCACAGGTATGGCGACATTTTGATGCAGAAATGAATCCCTTGTGGAGTAATACATCTTTATTTCCAAATGCTTTTGAAGGAGTCTTTTGAGGAATCCAAATGTTCTAATTAAATTCACATACAACATTAATGCATCTAGGATAAGAAAGAAAATTATCTAATGGGAGAAAACTTTGTATCAAATTTCATTGCTAAGGGCTTGGTATCCAGGATATATAAACACATACATAATTTGCACACGTATATACATATATATGTATATATATATATATATGACTAGTAGTTTTTCCCCAATAGATAAATGATCAAAGGTTATGAGTAAATAATTCTCAAAACAAGAATTTTAAAGTATTTACAACCACATGAAAACATGTTCCAAATCACTAATAAGAGATATAAATTCAAAACAAGTCTGAGGCTTCACCTGGGTCCCTGCAAAATGCCAAAATTGACAATAGTCAATGATGGAGGGATTACGCAAACATTGGTACACATACTTTGTTAGCAGAGCTCTGAAATGGCACAGCCATTTAAAAAAGCAATTTGGAATTATACAAATAAAATAACTAAAATATCCTTACCCTTTGAGCCAGAGACTCCACGCCTCGCCTTATATCCCAAGAACATCCTTAATAAGAAAGAAAGACCCCAATATATTACAAAGTATTCATAACAGCACTTTTTTTTGATAGCTAAGAATAGGAAACAAAGTAGATGCCTATCAATTGGGGAATGACTAAACCAAGGGTGGGGAACCTGTGGCCTCAAGGCCACATGTGGCCTTCCAGTTCCTTGGGTGTGGCCTTTTGATTGAGTCCAAATTTTACAGAGCAAATCCTTTTATTAAGGGACTTTGTTCTGTGAAGTTTGTATTCAGTTAAAGGACTGCACTTGAGGACCTAGAAGGCCACATATGACCTTGAGGTTGCAGGTTCCCCACCTCTGGTAAACAAATTGTGCTACATGAATGTAATGAATTATAACTGTGTTGTTAAGAAATCGTGTGGGTGAATAAAGATGCACAGAAAGATCTATAAGAACTGGTGCACAGGGCAGTAAGTGGAGACAAGAAAATAATATACATAGTAACTACAATAATAGAAATGCAAATAGCAATGACAAACAAAAAATTTTAAATACATAGAGCAAAATTATAGAGGTCAAGTGGGATTTAAATGAGGAGATATGATAGGACACTACCAACCTACACTTGTGTATGGATGGTTGCTCCTCAGGGGTTTTGCTTTGCTCATTTTGAGACTTTTCAATATATTGCTCAATTGTGCTGACGTTTTTTTCCTCTCTGAAAAATGCTATTTATCATAGGGAATGGCTCTTCCAGAATAGATTGAGGAAGAATATATAGGACACTATAGTGATGTAACAAAAAAAATAATAAAAACTCATTTTAAACGTCATTAAAACATTGATTAGTAGGATTTAGATCTAGAAGTTCTTTAGATATCATCTCTAGTGGTTTTAAACTAAAATGCAATTGTATCCCTGCTGGCTGCATATTGACTTTGAAAACCACAAATTAACATTATCTATTTTATGTTGTATTTTCTTTATTTTGTCAAATATTTCCAAATTAAAATTTTATTGAATGTGGGAAGCACTGCTGAGTTTTTCAGGCTATATGACTCTCATTCTAGACCCAAATGTGCCACCTCCCAATTCTCGTCCAATCTTTTCATTTTATAGATAAGAAATCTGAGGCCTAGGGAGATGAAGTGACTTGACCAAATTCTCATTAATAATTAGTAATAATTGAGAGATTCAGGAAATAGTTCTTTGGTAGTGGCTGTTTTTTTAAATTTATTTTTATCACCTATTGTGTATTCATGCGGGTTTTTTGTTTGGTTTTTTTCTGTCTTTATTGTTTTGTTTTAGATTGATTTTAGAAATAGGCACTTTTAATCTCACATATACACTTTGAGTCAAATGTCCTAACTTCTTTTCCTCATCTCAGTTGGTAAATATCTTTGTTGTTGCTGAGGTGTTTCAGTCATTTTCAACTCTTCATTACCCCATTTGGGGTTTTCTTGGCAAAGATCATGGAATGGTTTGCCATTTCCTTCTGCAATTCATTTTACAGATGAGGAAGCTCAGGCAAACAGAGTTAAGTGACTTGCCCAGGGTCACACAGCTAGTAAGTGCCTGAGACTAGATTTGAATTCAAGTCTTCCTCACTCTAGACCAGGTACTCTATCTACTATGCCATCTAGCTGCTCTCATAAATATTTATGTGCAAGTAAAAGCAAAAAGGGTAAAATTTCTACCAATTTTGCATAGTGAAAATAAAACGAGTATTAATGAGCTTCTAGTAGCCAGAGTTTCCTTAGGGGCTTGGAGCGGGGGGAGGGGAGAACATAAAATAAGAAAAGAGATAGCCTCTACTCCCAAGGAAATAAAACCTCTCTGGAGAGGTAGAACTGTCATAGAGAAAGTATTCAAAGTACAATTAAGTCTTTTGACATTTATCATCATCATCATCACTATTTTATTAAGTCAAACTCTGATCCTGGCTGTTTCTTCACTTGTTTCCCCACTAAATACCATATTCATGCCTGCCTCTATTCATGTTGGATTTTCTACCTTAAATGCTCTGCAACTTTTTCTCCATCTATCCAAATCCTGTCTGCCTTTCAAGACCCATTTATAATTTCTACCTCTTTAAAGAAAGCTTTCCTATTTCAGTTCATTTATATTCTCTCTGTCTCTGTCTGTCTGTCTGTCTCTTTCTCTCTCTCTCCCTCTCATTCTCCCTCCTTTCTTTCTCCATTTCTCTTCATATAATACAAAATGCATTATCTCCATTCTACAAATGAGGAATCTGAGGCACAGAAAATTAGGTGGTGGGCCCATGGTCACACAGTCAGTAAATTTTGAAACTGGGATTTGGGTTCACATCTTCTGACTACTTCTTGCACACCATGCTACATTTCAAAGTTGTAAGGTACCTCAGAATCCATGCAGTCAAACTCCCTTATTATACAATTGAGGTATTAAGGATAAGATAAGTTAAGTGACTTCCTCAAAGTATCAGAACCACAGAATGTTAGAGTTGGAAGGTACCTCAGTGGTCTATTTAATTCAATCTCTATATGAGAAAAAAACTCCACTAAAATCACTTAAGTAGTAACATGTTTTCTTGAAGAAGGGAGAAGGCTGTCAAAGCACTAAATGACCTTCATAATTATAATCCTGGAGAAAATCACCATCTGAGAGTTTCTTCCACCAAATAAAGAATTTTTAAAGAAGAGAAATATTTAGGGTGAATCATATTGCCAATGTCATCACCTGTTTACTATTCAGAGAATTAGGGACCAGAGTTTGACTTTTGAATTTTTTAATGCTATTATCACTACTTGCCTATAATAAAATTAAATGTGTATGTTAAAAAAGAGAATGGAAAGAGAAGGAACACATTTTCTCCTGATATAGCCCAGTTAATGGCAAAACCAGGTCTAGACTAGATTCCTAACACATTTCTCTTTCTACGACACAATGATTTCTTCTGTTAATACAGGAAACAGTGATTCACTCTAATGAATGATCAAAGCAGTACACAGCAGCCCTCAAATGACTTTGAATCAGAAGGTACATTTCACATGGCATTGCTTTCATTCTGTTTCTCTTCCCCACTTCCAAACACTGAACATCTATAGGGAAGAATAAATTAAACAGAGAACCCAGATATAAACCTTAGAGTTTTCAAATATGCCAAACTCAATGAACTCTCCTCCAAATTAACCTCCTGCATTCTTTTGGCCAATGGCAAGTCCCTGCTTTTTTCAGCCTTCATGATAAAGAGATCTATTTTTGAAATGACATTTGCTACTGGGGTCATTATTTTGGCTTCATCTCAGGTCTGCTCATTCATCCTCAGGTACTGTCCAGCAAGACTCTCTGTTGCTATTCCCAGTTAAGTAGTTTTGCCTGGCTTGGTTACTGACATGACTGAAGAAGCCAGATTCCATTCTGGGTCATCTGGGTATGAGCTGAAGGATGAATTCTTGGATGTTCTGTTTTGATAATCATTTGACGGTTAGAAAAATTTCCCAAACAACTCTAATTTTATCCTCCAAACTAGAATCTATCCTCACAACTATGTCTGCCACAAGATCCATAACTAGGGTTGAGTGACTTGGGCTTTTTCTCAAGTAGTATTAATATCAGTGATTGGGCAAGTCTCCTCTTTATGGCAGTCTGGAGACTACTGTCCCAATTCCTTGACCTTCAGAGACCTTCACCAGCCAATACCAATTCCAAACCCTCAAATGGACCCAGGCTACCATTTCCAGGCTCTTGTCACCATGATTCTTGTGAGACCCTGAGACCCACCTTTTCTCTACCTAACCTTCAAAGAAACTTGAGTTAAATTCTCCAAGGAATAAGCTATCCTTTTGTCTCCCTCCCTTCTCTCTCAGTATCACTGCAACAACCATGGTCAGATTGTCTTATTTGAGGACACTGTTGTACCTTCCCCCTCTTCCTCAAGTGATTTTTGCCACAGGTAAAATCCTTCCTGTGTTTCTTTTTATCTATTTTTTTTGGAGGGGGGAAGGCAAAGCAATTGGGGTTCAGTGACATGCCCAAGGTCACCCAACTAGGAAGTGTGATCAATTGTCTAAAGCTGGTTTTGAAATCAGGTTCTCCTGACTCCAGGGCCAGTGCTCTATTCACTGTATCACCTAGCTGCCCTAAAAAATCCTTTTTATTTGTAGTTCTGTCTGTGTTATTTGTGGTGCCTTCTGATTGGATGGCAATGTTAAGTGTGTCAGCTTAGGTGTGGAGAACTTTGGTGATAACAGTGGTGTCAAAGGCAAATAGAAACAGGAGACACTAATCCATACATAAAGATCCCCGTGGCCTTGTATTGACTTAGTTTTAAAATGTAATAGCATCAATGCTTGAATGTAGTTTTATTTATCTAAAAATTTTTACCATTCTATTTTAATCATGTTTGGACCACACCTAAAAGTGGTGTGGGCCATATTTCATTAGAAGTTCATATATTTGATACCTTCTTAAAAAAAAACAACTCAGGGAAATATCCTTCCCATTTTTTCATAAAAAAGAGAAACATTAATTAGTAATTGCACATAAAATACTTGTTGATATCACAAATTCATAAATTTAGAGCCAGAAGTGACCCCACATGTCATTTTATAAATAAGAACAGTGAGGTCTAGGGAGATTCAATGACTTGGACAAGGTCATATGGGTATTATAACATCAGAGGCAGGATTTTGAATCTCAGTCCTCTGTCTTCCTTCTTGCCAACAACAAGAAAAATAAAACTACAAACTGCAAAAAAAAAATCTACAAACAAAAAACAAACCACTACCTACAATCTCCAGCCAATCAACCTCCACCACCACCACTACTGACAACAACCACAACCACACCATTACCAACACTACTAATGACAATAAACAGGTAAAACAAAGAATCATTTTGGAAAATCAAAAGAAAAGGCAGTCAATAAAACAATTCATAGTTATATGACATCTTAATGTTTACAAAGTACTTTTCTTCTAATGGACCAATGAGAGAGGTAGCATAATTATTACTGTTCCTATTTTAACCAAGGAGGAAACCATTTAGGGAAGGTAAGTGACTGGCTAATAGTCACAGACCTGGTATCCAATATTAGCTCCTCTGACTTTGAGATCAGCCCTCTCTCCACTAAGCCTCGTTTCCTCTAAGCAGCAAAAATATATCCTGTCTTTTCTTAAATCGATTGTGACAATGCTCACTTAGGCAATTCTATCACAGTTTCTTTTGGTCCTCGATTGAGGTAGTCCCAGGGTCAGCACTAAATATCTTGTCGACTCAGATCTGCAATTCAAAAGTTCAGGAATTGCCTTGATCTCCTTCTTTCTTGGCTCTCAGAAAAGCCTGTCCTAGCTCAGGAATCTCTTTTCTCTCAGTCTCTCTTTTTTGGTCTTTCTTGAGCAGCCTAAAGCAACCCTTTTCTCCCTAGATTCCTACAGGGGTTGAATTCAAGACACACTTCATTTCTCCCAGTTCCATGGGCCAAGAAAACCATGAACTTGCAGAATCAGAGAATTGTAGAATGGGAAGGAACTTTAGAGATCATCTACTCTAACCTCCTCATTTTATAAAGGAGGAAACTGAGGTGCAGAGAGGTTAATTACATTGTCTAAGGTCATGCAGTTTGTCAGCACTCAAAGCCAAGTCTTTTGACTCCAGGTTCAATGCTCTTTTCACTACAGGACACTTTTAATAGAACACATAATTCATTTGAAACTGCTGGGACCAGTGACATATTCTTCTGGCTGGGAAAGGTTCATGCAGGGCCAAGTAGGCCTGTGAGAGTCATGACAGAAATACCAAGTGTCAGTTTCCCAAGGTTAAATTCCAACAATATTATTTGATTTAAACTCACTGTGTTCTGCCTAAGCCTCACACAAAGGAGTTTGGGAACCAGAGGAGATGATGTCATATGCACATTCCCATGTGCTATACATTTTAGAAACACTGAATGTAGGAGAAGATAGCAGAGTTGAAAAAGGACTTCTGTGGGGCTCCTGCTTCCACTTACTTCAATTCATGTAAAAGGTGACTCTGTACAAACATTGGAGCTACAGAACCTACAAAATGACACAGAGAAGCTAACCTCCCACTGAGAATAGTACGGCAGGCCAGCAGGAAACGACCAACACAGCTCTCTGGGAGCCTAGCCAGACCCAAGTGAGACCAAGGTTTTAGCCTTAGGGAGGCAACAACCAGCTGCCAGCTGGAGAGACCTCAGATCACCAGCATCTGTGGCAGTTTGCAGAATTATCAACCCATCGATGCTAAGGACAAAGTGAGAGGTCAATGCAGTGTGTTCTTTGGAAACTAGGAATTCAGGAGTGTGGTCCGCCATTGCTCCCTTGGGGGAGAAGTGGCTGAGGTGCTGTGGCCGTGCAACTGCTAACATGTGGCTGCTTCAGAGCTCCTACCCTGCAGATTGTAAGGGGACCAAGAAACCAGTATGAGGTGTAACCAATCTTCCTTTAATCTGCTTGAATCTGGATTGTGGTCTAGGGTGGAGGCCCTAGGGTGCGTGAACAGTTTGCCAGAGCATGGGGAGGCTTCAGAAAAGACACCCAAATAAAAGCTCCAGCAGCTGAGAACACCCCAGCGATTGGAACAAAGTTCCCACCTCTGCTAACAGAGTTCTACTGTGGCAAAAAGCTCAAAAGTCAAGTAATAGAGTGGCAATATGAGCAGGCAAAGAAAGAAAAGCAAGCAAAGCAATCTAACATTAGAGTCCTTTCTTGGGGACAGAAAGGATCAAAGCATGAAACAGGAGGAAGACAACAAAGTCAGAACTCCTGCACCAGAAACTTCCAAGAAAAGAATAAGATGTTTACAGGCCATGGAGGACCTAAAGGATTTAGAAAAGCAAATAAGAGAAGTGGAGGAAAACTTTGGAAGAGCAATGAGAATGATGCAAAAAAAATATAAAATGAGAGTCAACAACCTAACTGAAGAAAATAACACCTTAAAAATAGACTAACTCAAAAGGCAAAAGAGGATCAAAAAGGCAATGAGGAGAAGAATGCCTTAAAAAGCCAAATTTGCCAGATGGTAAAAAAATATCAAAAGCTGACTGAAGAGAATCATTCCTTCAGAATTAGATTGGAACAAATGGAAGCTAGCGACTTTATGTGAAATCAAGATACTATTAATCAGATGCAAAAAATGAAAAAAAAAAGAAGGCAATGTGAAATATCTCATTGAAAAAACCACTAACGTGGCAAATAGATCCAGGAGAGATAATTTAAAAATTATTGGACTACCTGAAAGCCATATCAAAAAAAAAGAACCTAGAAATCATCCTCCAAGAAATTCTCAAGGAAAATTGCTCTGATGTTTTAGAACCAGAGGGAAATACAGAGGTTGAAAGAATCCACTGATCACCTCCTGAAAAAGATCTCCAAAAGACAACTCCTAGGTATATTATAGCCAGTTTCTGGAGTTCCCAGAGCAAGGAGAAAATATTATAAGCAGCCAGGAAGAAACAAGTTGAATATTTTAGAAACACAATCAGGATAACACAGGTTCTGGTAGCTTCTACACTGAGGGATCAAAATGCTTGGAATATGGCATTCTGGAGACCAAAGGAGCTGGAATTAAAGCCAAGAATCACCTATCCAGCAAAACTGAGTATCATGTTTCAGGAGGAAATATAGTCATTCAATGAAATCAAGGAATTTTAAGCATCCTTTTATTTTTTACTTTTGGAGGGCAATTGGGGTTAAGTAACTTGCCCAAAGTTACACAGCTAGTTTGTGTGTGTGTGTGTGTGTGTGTGAGTGTGTGTGTGTGTCCTCCTGACTCTGGGGCTGGCTCTTTACTCACTGTGCCACCTAGCTGCCCCAATTTCAAGCATTCTTGATGAAAAACCAGAGTTGAATAGAAAATTTGACATTCAGATACAAGAAGTAAGAGAAGCATGAGAAGGTAAACAGGGAAAAGAAATCATAAGGAACTTATCAAAGTTGGACTACTTATATTCATGCATGAAAAATGATAATTATACCTTATAAAACTCTTATCAGTATGAGAATAGTTGAAGGGAATAGAAATGTGCATATATACATATGTATTTATATATCTAATCTATATATCTGTGTATACATTCATATATATCTCTATATAGCAGGGCATATAGGCTTATGAATACATATGTGAGTAGGTACATTTATGTGCACAGGCATACATAGGCAGAGGGTAAGGACCAGTTGAATATGAATGGATGATATTTAAAAGGTGAAATTAAGAGGTGAGAGAGGAATACAATAAGAGGAGATGGAGAAAGACAGAATGGGGTAACATCTCATATAAAAGATGGAAGGGAAAACTGTTACAATGTAGGGGAAGAATAGGAAGGCAAAAGGGAATGAGTCAACATTGTTCTCAATGAATTTGGCTCAGGGAGGGGATTACATACACACTAAATAGGGTATCTTATCTTACAGGAGAGTAGGGGGGAAGAGATGAAAGGGGAGATGATGGAAGGGAGGGCAGGCTGGGGTGGAGGGAAGTTGGAAGCACCCACTTTTGAAAAGGGACAGGAGCAAAGTAGAGAATAGAATGAATTGAGGGTGGGGTGTGATGAAGGGAAATATAGTCAGTCTTTCCCAATATATCCACTATGGAAATGTTTTGTATAGCTACACATGTACAACCTATATTGAATTGCTTATCTTGGTGGGTGAAGAGGGAGGTAGGGAAAGAATCTGGAATTCAAAGTTTTAAAATCAAAAGTTTAAAAAATATATTATTATTTATTATTTTACATGTAACTGGAATGTTTTACTATTTTTACATGTAACTGGAATGCCCTACTGGAAATTCAGAGGGGGGATGAGGGAAGATATAGGAGAGAGAAGATTGGGGGAGGGGATATTCTGTGTGATTGCTGTTTTGGGGTGGTGGGTAGGGGAAAGATGGGGAGAAAATTTTTCATCTCAAAATATTGTAGAAATGAATGATGTAAACTAAAAAATAAAAATAAACAACCAAAAAAAAACCCCCCAAATAAATCAATAAAAGAAAGTAGAAGGTGCCCAAGACTTGTGAGTCAAAAGCCCTAGGTTTGATGCCCAACTAGGATGCAGCAGATGTTTAAGACTTTGGGCACATTACTGAAATTCTGGGCTTCTCAGTTTTCAGGTCACCAAATATTCAATTAAAGAAATATTTTTAAGCATTTTATTATTCGCAAAAATGGTAATAGGCACGGAGGATTCAAAATAAGACTTCAATGAACATTAATTTACTAAGCACTTATTATGTGCCAAACACCTGGCTAAGTGTCAAAGATACAGAGATAAAAGTGCTGAAAACAGCACTAGATATCGAGGAATATGCATTTTAACATGTGAAAGAACAGGCACACACACAATGAATATGAAGTAAATACAATGTAACTGTGTAATGTTAGAGAGGAAGGTTTGGATTCTGCCAACTTGAAGGACGGGGAAAAGAGAATCAATAAACCAAGCATACAAGCCAAATTTAAACTCAGAAAAATGAGTCTTCCTAACTCCAGGTCTGGACACCTAGCAGATTAGAGAAATGCAAATTGAAACAATCATGAGATACCACCTCATACTGATCAGATTGGCCAACATCACAGAAAAATAAAATGACAAATGTTGTAGGGGTATAAAAAATGGGATACTAACACTGTGGGTATAGTTGTGATATAGTCAATCCATTCTGAAGAACATTTTGGAACCATGTTCAAATTGCTATAAAACTGTGTGTACTCTTTGACCCAACAATACTACTAAGTCTATATCACAAAGATATCAAAGAAACGGGAAAAAGACCTATTTGTGTAAAAATTTTTGGAGCAGCTCTTTTCATTGTAGCAAAGAAGTGAATGTTCAGGGGATACCTATCAATTGGGGAATGGCTGAACAAATTGTACTATACGATTGTGATGGAATGTCATTGTGTTATAAAATGATGCACAGAATGCTTTCAGAACAACCTGAGCCAACTTATATGACCTCATGAAAAGTGAAGTGAGCAGAACCAGGAGAACATTGTACACAGTAACACCAATATTTTAAGGATACTCAAACATGAAAGACTTATCTATTATTTCCAATGCATTAAATTATTTCTTTTTGTTTTCAACATTAACTTGTTTAAGTTTTATATTTTCTCCCTCTCCCTCTGATGCCCCCCCCCAAGATGTCTTGCAATATGATGGGGGCTCTATACATACATTCCTATTAAACACATTTTAGCAATAGTCATGTTGCATAGAAGAATTATAATGAATGGGGGAAACCATAAGGAAGAAAAAAAAAGAAAACAAAGGAAATTAAAAAAAAAAGAAAATAGTCTGCTTTGCTCTGCATTCTGCCTCCATAGTTCTTTCTCTAGATGTGGCTGTCATTTTCCATCATGGGTCCTTTGGAATGGTTTTAGGTCCTTGAATTGCCGAGAAGGGTTAATCAATCAAAATCAATCCTTGCACCCTGTGGCTGTTACTGTCTACAATGTTCTCTTGCTTTTGCTCCCCTCATTCAGCATCACTTCATATCATTGTTTCCAGATGTCTCTGAAGTCTGCCTATTCATCATTTCTTATGGCACAAGAGACTTATCTATTTTGATGAAGAAAATGCACTGAAGGGGAGGAGGACAGCTGTACAGGGAGGTGGATGCAGCGTGCAGAGGTAGACGCAGTTGGCTGCACCAGCACAGAGCTGGAGTGAGCCTCACCAAGCTGATTCACCCACCGCAGGGGCAATTCCAAGCCCTATCACCACAGGATGGGGGATCTGTAGGAGCCAGGTAAGAGACAAATGCAGGGCCCAAGGCAGCAAGAGCAGCTGCTGCTGGGGCTATCAACCCAAAGCCTGGAAGTTTAAAAATCACCTCCCTGAACTTCCAGGGATCAAGATGGCAGAGTAAACTGTAGCTGCTCTAATCTCCCCCTCTGTCCCTGAAAACCCAGAGAATATTACCCCAGTGTAAAATCTTAAATAGTGGAATAAACTGAAGGCTTGGGAGTCCTAGAGGAAGGGTGGGGATTAAGGCTGTGACTCACAATGGAAAATAAAAACAGATTGGAAAGACAAAGACTTTAGAATCCTATTATGGGGAGTGAGCAGGACCAAATGCAGAAGGGGACAGCATTGACTCTACACACATATCTGAAACCTCAAAAAGGAATATGAACTGGTATTAAGCCTATAAAGCATTGTTGGAAGAGCTCAAGAAGGACTTTTAAAACCAAATTAAAGAGGTAAAAGATAAACTGACCAATTCTTATACAATTATAATTGTCGGATACAGAACCCACAAAGTGACAGAGAGAAAGATACTTCCACCTGAAGACAGCCTGGCAGGCTGATATGAAGGGTCCATCTTGGACCACTGGGAGAAGAGCCCAGTCCCTCATGTCTCTGCCAGTTTTAGCCTCAGGGTGGCCATGATCAGCCCCGGCTGGAGGGACTTAGGGAGAGTGGATCACCAGCAGCTGTGGTGGTGTAATAGTAATGTAATTTAAAGATCCCCCTGTATTGGCTTGGTTTTTGGTTTGATTGTGTTAAAACCCAGAGCTTGTTAATCCCACTTGTGGGATGGACTTGTTGACGTGAAAAGAGAGGGCTGAACTGGGAGAAGCTGGTTACATAAATTTAGAGAGAGAGAGAGACACTAGAAATGAGAGAGGCAGAAGAACTTTTTTTTTGGAAGCAGCACCCTTTTGGAGGGAGACAGAGACTGATAGGATTGCTGAGGGCCGCTTTGAATTGCCCAGGACTTTTGAGAGCTGCCACCCAGAGCTGCCAAGGACTGAGGAGACATGGCTGTTATGCTGGTACTTTGTCTGTTTTGATGTTGTTTTGCCAGATCTGTCCACTGGTGAAGAACAGTCCTGTTGTTGCAGGGGTCTTGGAACCCTGCTGTTGGTTTAGAAGCCCTGAAGAAGGATTTTCTTGTTGTATGTTTACAGAAATCCTGGAAAGGGGGTTTGCTAATGTTTTCAGGGGTCCTAGGACTGTTCTGCAGACAGAGAATGAATTAATGAAGAGATTGGCCATGTATCTTGTGGCCTTGCTAAGCTTTGTTTCCCCAGGAACAAAGATTACTGAGAACTTGCCTCCTGCCAAGATGAAGAAAAGACCTCCATTTGGGTATTAAATGCTGTGCTTAAGCTTGTAGTAACTCTGGGGTAGATTCAATTGTGATCCAAAGGTGGGGAACTTTTGACCTTTTTGTGCTCTGGGATTGAACAAATGAATGAACTTTACTTATGATTGGAAACTAATCTCCATTTGAGAAGAGGGGCTTTGTGATGGACTAAATGAATGTACACCCTAGGGGTGCAGTAGTATTTAGAAGAGGGACTTTGTGACTGATTAAATCAAGGTAATGTCCAGGGGTGTGGTAATACTTGGACATTATTGAATCACACTAAGTAAATGCTGTATTTTGAATGATGTCATATTTTGATCTTCTCTGTTCTTAATTTTTCACTGAATAAAATGGAGAGCACCTATGCTCGTATTTTGAACCTTGGGAAGTTGTCTTTGCTTGGCATTGTATTACAGGTGGTTCCCAGAATTATCAACCCATAAATGTCAAAGACAAAGTGAGGGTTCAGTGTGGACTTTGGGAAGAAGGGGTCTGGGATTGCAGTCTCACCTCTGCCCCTGGAGGGAGAAACAGCTGAGGCACTGCAGCCACTGCTGTGTGGCTACTTCAGAGCTCCTAGCCTGCAGATTGTAGGGAGACCAAGTGACCTGTCTGAGGGGAAATTGCTCTTGCTTTAATAAGCTTATATCTTGATTAATGATTAGGATGGAGGTGTGTGTGACCAGTGTGCCAAAGCCAGTGGAGGCTTCTGAGAGGGCACTCAACTAATAGCTCTAGCAGCTGTGGAAACACCAGCTATTTGGGGAAAAGTTCGCCTCTCTGGAAGCAGAGATTTATTGTGGCAAAAAGCTCAAAAGTCAAGTAATTGAGTGGCACCATGAGCAAGCAAAGGAAGCAAAGCAAGCATAGAAATACAAATTTGGATTCCTTTTTAGGGGACAAAAAGGATCAAAGCAGGGAAGGGGAGGAAGACAACAAAGTCAGAATTCCTGCACCAAAAGCTTCCAAGAAAAATGTAAACTAGTTATAAGCCATAGAGGAGATGAAGAAGGATTTTGAAAACCAAGTAAGAGAAATGGAGGAAAAATTGTGAAGAGAAATGAGAATGATGCAAGAATATTATAAAATGAGGGTCAACAAGCTGACTGAAGAAAATACCTTAAAAAATAGACCAGCTCAAATGACAAAAGAGGTTCAAAAAGCCAATGAGGAGAAGAATGACTTAAAAGCCAAATTTGCCAGATGGAAAAAGAATCTCAAAAGCTCACTGAAGGTAATCATTCCTTCAGAATTAGATTGGAGCAAATGGAAGCTAGTGAATTTAAGAGAAATCAAGATACTATTAAAGACATCCAAACAAATGAAAAAATAGAAGGCAATGAGAATTATCTCACTGGAAAAGCCACTGACCTAGGAAAAAGATTCAGGAGAGATAATTTAAAAAATATTGGACTACCTGAAAGCCATAATCAAAAAAAGAACCTAGAAATCATCCTTCAAGAAATTCTCAAGGAAAATTTCCCTGATGTTTTAGAACTAGAGTGCAAAATAGAGGTTAAAAGAATCCACTGATCACCTCCTGAAAAAGATCCCAAAAAGAAAACTCCTAGAGATATTATTGCTGGGTTCTGGAATTCCCAGATCAAGGAGAAAATACTACAAGAAGGCAAGAGAAATAATTGGCATATTTTTTCAGGATAGCATATCATAACAATCAGGATAACACAGGATCTGGAGGGATCGAAGGGCTTGGAATATGATGTTCTGGAGGTAAAAGGAACTGAGATTAAAACCAAGAATCACCTACCCAGCAAAACTGAGTATCATGTTTCAAGGGAAAATGTGGTTATTCAATGAAATAGAGGGCTTTCAAGCATTCTTGATGAAAAAACCAGAGTTGAATAGAAAATTTGACATTCAAATACAAGAAGCAAGGGAAGCATGAGAAGGAAAACATGGAAAAGAAATCATAAGGAACTTATCAAGTACAACTATTTACGTTCCTACATGGAAAAATGATAATTGTAACTTATGAAACTTTTTTTCAGTATTAGAATATTTGAAGGGATCACATATATATACATATATATATGTATACATACATATATGTCTATATAGGAATGCATATTGGTGTAATGATACATATATGAGTGTGTGTATACATGTGTATGGGTATACATAGACAGGGAACAGGCCCAATTGAATAGGAAGGCATGATATGAAAAGGTGAAATTGAAAGGTGAGAGAGGAATATAATGAGAGGAGATGGAGAGAGACAGAAGGGGGTAACATTTCATATAAAAGAGAAAAGTGAAAACTGTTACAATGGAGGGGAAGAACAGGAAGGCAAAAGGAAATGAGTCAACTTTACTCTTATTGAATTTGTATTAGGGAGAGTATGACATACACACTAAATAGATTATCTTGGCCTACAGGAGAGTATGGGGGGGGTGAGGTATGACAGGGGGCATGATGGAAGGGAGGGCAAATTGGGATGGAGGGAAGTTAGAAGCACACACTTCTGCAAAGGGACAGGGTCAAAGTAGAGAATAGAATAAGCGGGGGTCAGGATAGGAAGGAGGGAAATATAGTCAGTCTTTCCCAATATATCCACTATGGAAATGTTTTGTGTAGCTACACATGTACAGCCTATATTGGATTGCTTATCTTCCTAGTAAGGGTGGATACTAAGGGAGGAAGGAAAAGAATATGGAATTCAAAGTTTTAAAATCAAATGTTTTAAAAATATTATTATCATTATTTTGCATGCACCTAGGAAACAAGATATACAGGAACTGGGGTATAGAGGTCCATATTATCCTACTGGAAAGTTGGAAGGGGCCTGGGGGAGTATATAGGAGAAAGCAAATTGGGGGAAGGGGTATAATGTGGGATCACTGTTTTGGGGTGTTGTGTAGGGGAAAGATGGGGAGAAAACTTATAACTCAAAATCTTGTGGAAATGAATGAAGTAAACTAAAAATAAACATAAAATTTAATTTAAAAAAATCTATTTGCTATTTTACAAAAATTACAATTGCCAAAATAGAAAAACATTTCACTAAAGAAAACAGCTCCTTAAAAAGTAAAATATGTGAAATGGAAAAAGTGGTTCAAAATCTAACTGGAGAAAATAAATCCCTAAAACTGGAATCTGAAAATATGGAAGAGGATGTTCAAATATTAATGGAGGAAAATAATTTGCTAAAACTTAGAATTAGACAAATTGAAGCTAATGACTCTATGAGTCATCAAGAATCAGCCAAACAAAACTTAAGGAATGAAAAATTAGAAAAAAAAAGTAAAATATCTCATTGGAAAAATAACTCACCTCGAGAACAGATTCAGGAGACATAATCTAAGAATTATTGGTCTACCAGAAAGTCATGATGAAGAAAAGAGACTAGACAACATCATCCAAAAAAATCTTCAAGGAAAACTGCCCTAAGGTCCTAAAATCAGAGGAAACAATAGTTATCAAAAGAATCCAGTGGATACCTTTTGAAAAAGATCCCAAATTGAAAACTCCAAGAAATATTGTAGCCAAATTCCAGAATTATCAGGTTAAGAAAAAAATATTGCAAGCAGCCAGAAAGAAAAAATTCAAATATCATGCAAATACTGTCAGAATCACAAAGGACCTAGCAACTTCTACATTGGAAGATCAGAGGGATTGTAATATGATCTTTTGTAAGGCAAACGAGTTTGGGCTACAACCAAGGAGTTATCCAGCAAAACTGGGCATAATCTTTCAGGCAAGGACATGGTCATTCAATGAAATAATGGACTTCCAGACCCTCCTAATGAAAAAGTCAGAGATCATTGGAAAAATTGATCTCCAATTACAAGACTCAAGAGAGACATAGATAAACAGGGAAACGTACAAAGACACACATACACAACTTGTTGTTTAATAAAAGCAAACTTTATATTCCTGTGTGGGAAGCCGATATGTATCAATTTTGACAATTGTATACTTATCAATGATATTTTAAAAGGATATAGATAGAGGGTGTGGGTATAAATTAACTAAAGTGATGATAAAAAATACTCATTAAGGGGTGCAAAGGGATTGTAATGCCAGACGAGGAAAGGAGGCAGAAAAAGTTAAATTATGCCACACAAAGACACATAATAATATATTATAGTAGAGGGAAAGGAAGGAAGGAGATGAACATTATATTAGTTTTACCCTCATTGGTTTTGGTGTAAGGAGAGAATAAGGTATTCAGTTAAGTATAGGATTCTATCATGAAGAGATATAAAATTTATCATAATAGAGGGAAAGACGTGAGGGAGGGAGCACTGTATGAGTTTATTCTCAATCTTGGTTCAAGGAGGAAATAACATGTTACATTAAGTATAAAAATCTATCATACCCTATAAGCATGAGGAGGGGGAAGGGGTAAGAAAGGGTGGTGAGAAGGGAAAGAAGAAGTAGTAAGCGGAAAGAGTAGATAAAGGGAGGGGGGTTCATAGGGAGGGGATACTGAGGGAGGCAGTGGTCAAAAAGAAAACTCTTAAGGAGGGGAAGGGAGAAGGGAGAAATAAAAGCATAAACTGGTGGGGGAAGGAGAGGATGGACAGAAAGACACAGATAGTAATCATAACTGTCAATATGAATGGTATGGACTGTCCCATAAAATGGAGATGGAAAGCAGAATGGATTAAAAACCATAATCCTGAAATATGCTGTTCACAAGAATATCATTTGAAACAGGGAGATACACATATAGTAAAGGTAAAAGGCTGGAGCAAAATATATTATGCTTCCATTAAAGTAAAAAGAAAAGTAGGCATAGCAATCCTTTTCTAAGATAAAGAAAAGCAAAAATAGATCTAATGAAAAGAGATAAGGAAGGAAACTATGTCTTGCTAAAAGGCACCATTGAAAATGAAGCAATATCATTACTAAATTTGTATGCACCAAGTGGTAAAGCAGCCAAATTCCTAGAGGAGAAGTCAAGTGAGTTAGAGGAAGAAATAGATACAAAATTGAATTAGTGGGGGACCTCAACCTCCTCCTCTGAACTTGATAAATCTCACCTCAAAATAAACAAGAAAGAAGTTAAGGAGGTGAATAGAATTTTAGAGAAAATAGATAAGCTAGACCTCTGGATAAAACTGAAGGGGGTAAAAAGGAATATACCTTCTTCTTGGTGGTACATGGCACATACAAAAAAACATGACCATATACTAGGGCATAAAATCTCACAATTCAGTGAAGAAAGACAGAAATATTAAATGCATCCTTCTCAGATCATGATGCAATAAAATTGTATGTAATAAAGGTCCATGGAAAGATAGACTAAAACTAATTGGAACCTAAATAATTTAATCCTGAAGAATGAGTGGGTCAAAGAAGGAATTATAGAAACAATCAGTAACTTTATTCAAGAAAATGACAATAGTGAGACATTACACCACAGCAAAAGAAGTCCTCAGCGGGAGGTTAGCTTCTCTGTGTCACTTTGTGGGTTCTGCAGCTCCAAAATTTGTTCAGAGTCCCCTTTTACATGGATTGGGGAAGGTGGAAGCCAGAGCCCCAGGGAGGTCCTGCTTCTACTCTGCCATCTTCAAATTTCTTCTCTTTTAAAGAAGGGGACGGGGCAGAAAGGAGTGTACAAAGTTTGGAACTCAAAGTTGTTTAAAGGTTTGTCAATTTTTTTTATATGTAATTAGGGAAATATTTGATGACATAAAGAAAAATATTTTTTAAAATAATTATCTTGGATTGTTGTACTGATTAGAGTGTCCACATCTTTCGCAGTTGATTATTATATTGTTCTTCCTGTGTATAATATTCTCCTGGTTGTGCTCTTTCTACTTTGTATTAGTTTATGTAAATCTCAGGTTTTTTTGAAACCATGCCCCTCATAATTTCATATTGCACAATAGTATTTAATCGCAATCATATACCAAAACCTGTTCAGTCATTCCCCAATTGAATGTGAATCCTTTTAATTTCAAATTCTTCACTACCACAGAAAGAGCTGCTATACATATTATTCTACATTGGGTGCTTTTTCTTTTTCTTAAGTCTGTGCAGGATATAGACCTAGTAGTGTGTGATAGTAATGGCAATTAAAGATTCCCCTGTATTGGCTTGGTTTTCAAATTGATTGTGTTAAAACCCAGAGTTTGTTAATCCCACCTGTGGGATGGGCTTGTTGATGTGAAAAGAAAGTCCTGAAGTGGGAGGAGCTGGTGATGTAGATTTGGAGAGACAAGAGAGAGGCGGAAGATCTTTTTGGAAGCAGCACCTCGTGGAGAGAGACTAAGAGAATTGCTGGTGGCCGCTTTGAATTGCCCTGGACTTTTGAGACCTGCCCCCTGAGCTGCCAAGGACTGAGGAGACATGGCTGTTTTGCTGGTACTTTGTCTGTCTGTTTTGATGTTATTTTGCCAGATTTGTCCACTGGTGAAAGACTGTCCTGTTGAAGAAGTCCTGGAACCTGGCATTTGGTTAAGAAGGCCTGAGACTGTCCTGCAGACAGAGAGTGAATACTGTCCACTGGTGAGGGACAGTACTGTTGTTGCAGGGGTTTGGAGACTGTCCGGCAGACAGAATGAATACTGTCCACTGGTGAAGGACAGTGCTGTTGTTGCAGGGGTCTGGGAGCCTTTCTGTTGGTTCAGAAGCCCTGAAGAAGGATTTTCTTGTTGTATGTTTACAGAAATCCTGGGAGAGGGCTTTGCTAATGTGTTCAGGGGTTCTAGGACTGTTCTACAGACAGAGGATAAATTCATGAAGGGACTGGCAATGTATCTTATGGCCTTGCTAAGCCTTGTCTCCCCAGGAACTAAGATTGCTGAGAACTTGCCTCTTGTCAAGATGAAGAAAAGACCTCCATTTGGGTATTAAGTGCTGTGTTTAAACTTGATGTAACTCTGGGGTAGATTCAATTGTGATCCAGGAGTGGGGAACTTTTGACCTTTTTGTGTTCTATGGTTGAGCAAATGAATGTATTTTACTTATGTTTGGAAACTAATCTCCATTTGAGAAGAGGGGCTTTGTGGTGGACTTAATTAAGGTATAGCCTAGGGGTGGAGAAGTATTTGGAACAGAGACTTTGTAATTGATTGAATGATTGGAAAGTCCTGGGGTGGGGTAGGCCTTGGAGATTATTTAATCACACTTAGTAAATGCTGTATTTTGAATGATGTCATGTTTTGATCTTCTCTGTTCTGGGTTTGTTACTGAATAAAATAGAGAGCACCTATGCTGGTATTTTGAACCTGGGAAGTTGCCTTTCCTTGGCATTACATTACATAGTGGTATTGCTGGGTCAAAGGATTTGAAAAGTTTTGTAACCCTTTGGGCATAGTGCCTATTTGGTCTCCAGGATTATTGGACAAATTCACAGGTCCACCAACTGTGCATCATTAGCCCTATTTTCTACACCCCCCTTGAGAAGTTGTCATTTTTCTCTCCTGTCATGTTAGTCAATCTGAAAGGTGTGAAGTGAGTGGAAATGATTTAAAGAGAAAAAATAGTATTAATCACTGTGGATTAAGGAAAGGAGGGAGCACTTGAACTGTGCTCTTGAGGAATTTTGATATTCTTTGAGGTAGAGCTAAAGAGGAAGTACATCCAACATGTGAAGGATTACATTTTCAAAGTTCTGGAGGTAGAAAATTTAATGTTATACATGGGAAGAAGCTTACAGGCCAATTTGATTATAGTGGAGAATGGAGAATATCATGTGGAGAGTAATATGAAATTAGACTAAAAAGGTATTTGAAAGCTAGCCTACAAAGAATTTTAAACACCAACTTGAGAATTTTGTATTTTATTTTATTTAGAAATAGAGATGCATTTATTTTAATAGGGGGTGATATAGTCATTGTTCTATTTTAGAAAAACCTGATTTCACACCTCCATAGAGGACTAATTGGAGAAGGGAGAGATTGACATAGAGACAAATCAAGAGGCTATTGTAACAGTTCAGATGAGAAGCAGTGAGGGACTATACCAGCACAGAGGCTGTGTGAGTAGAAAGAGCATAGATGTAGAAATTGTTATGGAGATAGATTTAATCAGACTTGACAGCTGACTGGCTATGAGAGTAAAGAGTAGAGAGAAGAATCAAAGATGTCTCCAAAATCATGAACTTGAGTGATCAAAAAGATGATGAAACTAGCAACAAAAATAATGAAATTTGGAGGATGGATGGTTTGGGCAAATAATCAAATGAGTTCCATTTTGGACACAGTTTGCTATGTCTAAATGGATATACAAATGGAAATGTTTAGCAGAACAATGTTAAAAGGAGATCAGAGTTTCAGGCTAGATATATACATCTGGGAGGGAGAGTTAGCTTTTCAGAGATGATTAGAAAAAGCTTGAGATCACCAAGGGAGATAATATAAAATGTGTAAAGAGTGTAAAAGGAATGCAGGACAGATCCTTCTAAAATACAAAATTAAAGAGTTAGAGATTATCTCTTTTCTTATTCTTCTGTATTCCTTACTAAAGCTAACAATCTCTAAGTATCTATGAAAAGGGAGTGATAATTTCTGTTCTGCCAAGAGTCCCTGGGTTATTGGTGATTGAATAAAATGATTTGTGTAATGGAAGGTATTTCTGATCAGAAAATATTGCAAATGGAAACTTATGATGATGAGGAGAGCTATTTATTTGACCTAGAATTTTTCTTTCATAAATAAAATATGTGTGCATTTATTTTAAAGCTATACCATTTCTCCATCTATATCTCTTTGAGAGGCCAAGCTTATTTTCCACTTTTTAATAAAAAATAAGGATACCTTTATAGTAGATGAATTAGATAAACGAGTTCTTTTCTTCCTTCTTTCCTTCCTTCTTTCCTTTCTTCCTTTCTCCCTGTCTTTCTTTTGACTTTTACTAAATACTTATTACATACACAGTTTTGTGTTGAGTATTGTAGAGAATAGGCAGTCCTCTGGAAAGCTGCTCCTGCTTGGTTTTACAGAAGCTAAATAAAGAAATTTATCTGCCCTCAAAGAACTCATGGTCTAATGGGAAGAGGGGGGTTAAAGGAGAATGTAAATAATTATTATATAGTGGAGTATTATACATATGCACAATACATAGTGACAGGATGGCCTATCTTATTAAAACCAAAGTAAAAATTATACACCTGTGATAAGAGGTATATAAAATGTCTTGGGAACTCATCGGAGAAATCTCTTTCTGTTTGGGGATGGATGAGGGAGAAAGCAACCCTCTTTGGAATCACTTGACTGACAAGGACTGATAGTCTACCATTGAATTTGTTATTACTGGATAAAGTAAAGGCTTTAATATTCTTTTTGTCATAAATGTTTTTTTTAAAGATTTAAGTTTACAAATTAATGTGCACCAATAGCGGCATCAATGTACTTGGAGAGTATTGTGCCTTCTCCAAGTAGCACCATGAAACCCTCCGATGGTATGGTGGAATTTGCAACCCTTTCCAAGACCCTGGCTCTTATGGCCAGCTGAGGTAAGCCCTCACATCTCTCTGTATTTGTGTATTTGAATGGTGATTCATTGAGTGTCAAGGTTTCATCTCACAGCTTTATGGAATGGGTCAATACGAATTACCTCAAAGAATTTGTAGGTCGAATCTTCACCCACCCAGTAGGAGTTCAAGACTCTTAGGGTCCCACAGTGGCAGACTTCTGCTATAGACCAAAGGCTCCTTGCCAACTTCAGCTGATTTACACCATGATGCACAGGTTTACCATAGGTTGCACCATTGGGAACTGGATGTTTTTACCCGCAGGTTCGGACACTAATATGGTAGATGATATACCCTTGCTTGGCCTTGTAACCCAGCCTGCAGGCTTTGTTGGGTCGGCGGGTTGGGGTGCATGGTGCAGCAGGGACAGCTGGCAGTATTGTCAGCAGTGCAGCAGGAACCTCATGACATCTGACTGCTTCTTCCTCCATAGCTCCTGGTTGTACTTATAGGCCCCCATCCTGGCTCATGCCTAGCCTGCCTGATGGCTACCATCAATCAGAAAAGAAAGTAAGGCTTTAATATTCTTATTGCATTTGATATCAGATAAACTTACCAAAGATAAGACACTTCTGCTAAAACTTCTGAAAAAATTAACCTGAAGATAGATGGAGAAAGAGATGCTACTATTTATTCACCTATTTACGTGTTTTATCTTCCAGTACAATATAAGAACCTTACAAACACTTACTTATATCTCTTTCCCTCTTTTTTTCCTTTTTTTCCTTTCTTCCTTTCTTTCTCTTCTTTCCTTCCTTTTCCCTCCTTTGTTATTTCCTTCTTTTTTTTCCTTCTTTATTTCTGTCCTTCCTTCTTCCCTGTTGGGGGAATTCTTTTTATCCAGAGGCAACATTGCATAGGAACTAGAGAGCTGACCTTGAAGTTGGGAAAACCTGGGTTGAAGTCATAACTCCACTTTTAACACATGCTAGTTCTGAGCACATCACTCCACCTATCGTGCTCCCTCTAGGTAACTCTCTTTAAGACAGAGTGGCAGAGAAGGTGCCAACTTGAATTGTTCTGCATCATCCAGGCGTTCCCCAGACCAAGTAAATTAAAAGTGTAGCCCTATCTATAGTGTCTAAGATGGTGCCATGAGTTGAGAAAGCACTTAACAAGTGTGTGATATTTGTTGACAGAATGAAGGAAAGGTGAATAATAAGAATATTATTAATTAGTAAATATTAATATTAATAGCTAATAAGAAACTAACAGAAACACTACAAAACAAAACAAATGTATTTGGTCCAAATGCTGGCAGCCAAGTTTGTGAATGTCTTATGTATAAAATATACTGAAAGCAACCTGTGTGTTATGTATCTGTGTGGCTATGTGTTTACTTTAATAAAATGGCAACTGTCATTTAGTTAACTAGCTCATGGGCTGTGAGGCTGGCAGCAGCTGAACTAATAAGCAACAGAATCAAAGGCCTCCTTCAATTTGATGTTGATATGGAGAGACTTTGTTGGCTGGGATGTGATTGAACTGTGTCAGATTGGTCCTGATTAAAGGTTTCTGCTGATGAAAGAGAAAGGAAAGGGGAACCCAATCTCTCTTTGTGGGTGCCAACAGCCCTTCTGTGGTGCCATGCTTTGATCTCTAATGATTCACCAGCAGTGATTGTGTGAATATCAGGTATAGACCTACCAAGACAATTTCCAGAAGAAGCCTGTCTCAACTAGAGATAATTGTAGCATGAAGGATCCCCCTGGTATTTTTTCCTTTTTTTTCTTGTTGGCTCAGGGGAACAGAGGGTGAAGAAAAGAAAGGCATAAATGAGAATGTGCAGGATAGATTTTGTGGGGGAGGGTGGGAGTGGGGAGGAAGTGAGACAACTGCTCAAAATCAAAATATTCCTTGATCTTTGATGGGTTTTTCCCTCCCTTTCCTCTCCTCCCCATAATCTTATTAAATTTTAGCCAAAGAGAAACAAAATATAAAAATTAAAATGGAGTCTGATGCATATTTAGCCTAAATCAATAGATAAAGGTATAAAAGCTGCTTTCATCATGTATCAGTTCATGGGTATAGGTTTAGCTCCTTCAAAAAGTCTTCTGTCATATTGTAATGTTAGTCAGAATATGTCAAGTCATTGTCTGGGACTTCAAAATATTTGCTTAAGGAGGCCTGTCATAATTTTTTTGTTGTTTATGAAAGGAGTTTAATCTATATTAGTATTATGTGCAGAGTCAGAATAGGGGAACATGGAAATGGGAAACTGTGTTTGTTGAATTCTTTGCAGCATGGGTACACTGAAAGGTTTGGTGGTGTTATTTTGCCCTTGCTGTGCTTTGTTAGGACTAAATAATTTCTAAGGGCTCTTCTAGGTTTTAGTTTATATGATTTAAATTCATTAATTCTTTATAATGCTTTTATTATATTTATGTAATTATGGAGAATTATAGAGAGGCAGCCTGGCACAGTGGATATTGGACTGGTATCAGAGTTAGCATAATGTGGGTTCAAGTCCTGCTTCTAGCATGGACTGGTTGTATGATTCTGCACAAGCCGCATAACCTCTTAGTGCTCAAGGAAGCTCTCTACAATTCTATTGAAAAATGTTTGCCAATCTGCATTGGTAGGGGGAGTTTCCTGCTCTTTTACTAGCCACAGATCTGGAAAGAATTATCTCACCACCAAAGTCCTTCACACTGTCAAACGGTTCTACTTGGGAAAATACTAAGCTCTTATCAATGGAGATGACATTAAAGATGGTGCATTGACGTTTCCTTTGCTGTTGCAACCTAAGTACCAAAGTCTTTCATATGTGTTGGCTCTGCTGTTGCAATGGGAGTTCCTAGAGAGTAAGGACTGTCTCTCCCTTTCCCTTTGCATCTACAGAGCTTAGTACAATACTTTGCACATAATAAGCACCTAATAAATGTTATTGTAATTATTCATTCAATATCACAACATAAAAACAGTACTTTAAGATGTTAAAGGCATTGGTTCCAGGCCACTTCTCATTCTTTTCTTCTATCTTTCCCCAAAGTTCTTTTCCCTAACTACCTTTAACTCCTTCAGAGACCGAGGGAGAAAAATATTAATGGCAAGACCAATTGAAGCCTCTGAAGGCCTAATGACTGGCTAGGGTATCTTCTAGTTGCTACTGAAGATGTTTTAGCTGACACTTCCCCTCACCCAAAAATTTTTCCTTAAATCTATGTTGAATGGTTGAGGAGAAGAATCAAAGGACCACAGATTTTGAGCTGGAAGAGATCTTAGAGGATGTTAGAGTTCAGGAAACTGAACTCCATAAAGGTTAAACTACTTGCCTCGGGACACACAGAGATGCAATTTGTACTCATATCTTTTGACTCAAAAGCCATGATTCTCTCCATTACCATGTGGATCCTAGAGTTTGACTCTCTAGCCAGCGTGTTCACTAAAATGCCTCAAATACACTTACTTGTCCCATGTTTGACTAAGAAATTAGGAAGTAGATCTTTGGTGACCTTTCTATCTCACGACCATACTAAAGAGAACTCAATTTAGAGTCAAAGCAACCTAGGTTGGAATTTTGTCTCTCCCATTTAATTAACATATAACTGTGGCGGGGATAATTCAAGTGTCTTTGCCTCAGCTTTCTCATCTCTAAAATGCATATGATTACTCTTGTTCTACAAGGATCACAAGATTTTTGGGGAGGAAAGCTCTATATAAACTATAAAATTGGAAGAGTCAAAATGGCAGAGAAAAGGCAGGGACTAACCTAAAGTCTTCCAAATTCCATTTAAAATACTTTTAAAATAATGTCTCAAAACAAATTCTGGGGTAGCATAGCCCACAAAAGGATGGGATGAAACAGGTTTCTAGCCCAAGACAACTTAGAAGGTTGGCAGGAAAGGTCTATCACACCAGCATGAGAATACAGCACAGTGCAGTGAAGGCGATGTCATCTCAACAAACCAGGAAAAAAAAAAAAAACCTTTGGAGTGAATTAATCAGCAGCAGCAGTGGCTTCTTCCAGAGCTCTCATACCACAGAATGTAAGGGGATTGGACAACTGGTTATAAGGCAATTACAAGGGTCCCTTTACTGACACTAGTGGCAGGACTCTGCTGCATTACCCATACTTATATTCAGGTCAAATTCCTGGGTGACAGCCACAGAGCAAGGAGGTGACAACCACTAGCACACTAGAGCTTGTAGCTACAGGGGAGAAAAGACATTGGTTAAAGATTCAAGTCAGGAAAGACTGCTTGTGGTCACTCATAGAGCAGACCATAGGCCAGGAGGATACTAAACTCATCTCTCTTTGCACCTTGGAAGAATAGACGTTTACAGACCCCCAATATTAGCTCTGAAAACAACTGCAGTGAAATTCTGAAGTTTGGGAAAGCATACCCTGCACTTCAGAAGCAGAAGCCCACTTCAGCATTAAATTAAAAGTCAAGAAATAGGCTAGAAAAACAAGCAAAGAACAGAAAAACTTCTGAATACAGAAAGTTACTACAGTGACAAGGAAGCTTAAACTACATACTCAAAAGAAAATTGCAAAGTCGAAACTGCTACATACAAAGGTTCAAATAAAAATATGAATTTGTCTAAGACCATGGAAGCACTCAAAAAAACTTAAAAATCAAATAAGAGAGATGGAGAAAAAAATGGGAAGAGAAATGAGAGGGATACAAGAAAATAATTTTTAAAAAGTCAACATCTTGGTAAAAAAGGTAGAAAAAATACTGAAGAATATAGCACCTTAAAAAACAGAGTCAGCCAAATGTTATAAAGAGGTACAAAAGTCCCATGGGGAGAAGAATGCTTTGAAAAGCAGAATTGATCAAGTGGAAGAAGAGGTATAAGAGCTCACTGAAGAAAATAATTTCTTTTTTTTTCTTTTTGGAGAGCAATTGAGGTTGTGACTTGTACAAAATCACATGGCTAGTTGTGTGTGTGTGTGTGTGTGTGTGTGTGTGTGTGTTAAGTGTCTGAGGCCGGATTTGAACTCAGGTCCTCCTGACTCCGGGGCCGGTGCTCTATTCACTGTGCCACCTAGCCACCCCAAAAATAATTTCTTAAAAAATAGAATTGGGCAAATGGAAACTAATGACTTTATGAGATAGCAAGAAAAAAAAATAAAACAAACTCAAAAGAATGAAAAATAGAAGAAAATGTGAAATAGCTCATTGGATAAACAACTGACCTGGAAATTAGATCAAGAAGTGATAAGATTAGAATTATTGGACTACCTGAAAGCCATGAAAATAAAGATCTTAGACATCACCTTTTAGAAATTATCAAGGAAAATTGCCCTGATGCTAGAGGTGGAGGGAAAAATAGAAATTGAAAGAATCTACCAATCACCTCTTGAAAGCTATCTCAAAATGAAAGTCCCAGGGGTGGAGCCAAGATGGAAGAATAAAAGCAGGGACTTGCTTCAGATCTCCCACATACCCTGCCAAACGGCTATAAAAATGACTCTAAAAATTCTAGAGTAGCAGAACCTACAAATGACAGAGGGAAACAAGTGTCCAGTCCAAGACAACCTGTGATATTGACAGAAAGGTCTATTACACTAGTCTGAGAGAGGAGCACAGTCCAATACAAACATGCCAGCACAGATAGGGTTCTGGCAAACCTAGAGCAGGCCTCAGGGGACTGAATCACTGGCAACTCAACCCACAAACACCAAAGACAATTTGGAGACCTGGGTGAGGGAGGAGTGTGGTCTGGCCCCCACCCTGGAGTGGCAGTGGTTGAAATAGTAGCTGCTTCAGTAGCTCTCAGCCCACAGACCATAAGTGGATTGAGCTGCTGATCAAAGAGGGTTTGCAAGGATCTCTTTCCTGGTGCTGAGGAAAGGAATTTTATGCTTTGCCTGTGCTTCAATCTGGGTGACAGGCCTGGTGGCAGTCCTGGGGTGAGGAGGAGTGCTGACATGATGGAGCTTGTGGTGTTGGGGATTCCTCCTCACAGTTACAAGGCAGAAAAGAGTGCTTGTGGTCACTTCTAGAACAGAGCACAGACCAGGAGAGGAGTAAATATCTCTACTTAGATCATACAACCTTGGAAGAACTGAAAACTTACAGATTCCTAGAATTATCTTTGAAAACAGCTGAACAAAACCCCTGAAGTTTGGGACAGTACACCCTCCACACTGAAAGCAGAGTCCTACCTTAACAAAAAGTTAACGAGTCAAGAAATTGGCTGGGGAAAATGAGCAAACAGTGGAAAAAAAACTGAGACTACAGAATCTTACTTTTGTGACAAAGAACATCAAAACATACAGCCAGAAGAAGACAACAAATTCAAAGCTACTACATCCAAAGTCTTTAAGGAAAAAAAAATGGTTGCAGGTCAAGGAAGAACTCAAAAAGAACTTTGAAAACCAAGCAAAAGAAATAGAGGAAAAATAGGAAATAAAAGTGAGAGTGAGCCAAGAAAATCATGAGAATGGGTGTGGCTAGGTTGTGCAGTGAATAGAGCACTGGCCCTGGAGTCAGGAGGACCTGATTTTGGATCCAGCCTCAGACACTTAGCCCAAAAAATAGCTGTGTGACCTTGGGCTAGTCACTTACCCCAATTGCCTTCAAAAAAGTAAAAAAAAAAACATCATGAGAATGCTTAAACAGCTGGCTAAAGGAGATTCCAAAAAATAGTGAAGAAAACAATGCTTTAAAAAAAGACTAACCCAAATGGCAAAAGAGATTCAAAAAGCCAATGAAGAAAAGAATACTTTAAAAACCAGAATTGGTCAAATGGGAAAAAAAAAAGATTAAAAAGTTTACTGAAGAAAATAATTCCTTAAAAATTAGAATGGAGAAAATGTAAGTCAATGACTTTATGAGAAATCAAGAGATTTTGATACAAAACCAAGAGAATGAAAAAATAGGAGACAATGTGAAATATCTTATCGGAATAACAACTGACCTGGAAAACAGATCCAAGAGAGATAATTTTAAAATTACCTGAAAACCATGTTCAAAAAAAGAACCTAGACATCATCTTTCAAGAAATTATTGAGGAAAACTGGCCTGATATTCTAGAACCAAAGGGTAAAATAGAAATTGAAAGAATCCACTGATCACCTCCTGAAAGAGATCCCAAAAGGAAACCTCCTAAGGAATTTGTGGCCAAATTCCAGAGTTCCCAGGTCAAAGAGAAAATATTGTAAGCAGACAGAAAAAATTAAGTACTGTGGAAATATGATCAAGTTAACACAAGATGTAGCAGCTTCTACATTAAGATATCAGAAGGTTTGGAATATGATATTCTGGAGGGCAAAGGAGCTAGGATTATGACCAAGAATCACCTACCCAGCAAAACTAAGTTTAATCCTTTAGGGTAAAAAAAAAGGATATTCAATGAAACAGAAGACTTTCAAACATTCTTGATGAAAAGACCAGAGCTGAATAGAAAACTTTACCTTCAAATACAAGGCTGAAGAGGAGCATGAAAAGGTACACAGGAAAGAGAAATCATAAAGGTCTTATTAAAGTGTGTTTGCATTCCTATATGGAAAGATGGTATTTGTAACTCATGAGACATTTTTCACTTTTCTCAGTATTAGGATAGTTCTCTCCTCTCTCTCTGTCTCTCTGTCTCTCTGTCTCTCTGTCTCTCTGTCTCTCTCCCCATATATAGACACACACACACACACACACACACACACATATATATATGTGTGTGTGTGTGTTTGTGTGTCTGTGTGTGTATTTCTATCTATTTATCTATAGACAGAAGGCACAGGGTGAGATGAATATGAAGAGATTATATCTAAAATATAAAATTAAGGGGTGAGAGAGGAATGCTCTGGAAGAAGAAGGGGAGAGGTATAATGGGGGTAATTTCTCTCACATAAAAGAGGCAAGAAAAAATCTTTTACAGTGGAGGAGGTAAGAAGGAAGGTGAGAGGGAAGGTGTAAACCTTACTCACATTAGATTCAGTTTAAGGAGGGAATAACATACACGCTCAGTTGGGTATGGAAATCTATCTTACCCTACAGAAAAGTAGAGGAGAAGGGGAGAAGTGAGGGTAGAATGATAGAAGGGAGGACAAATGAGAAGAGAGAGAATCAGAAGCAAACACATTTGAGGTGAGACAGGTCAAAGGTGAGAAAGAATAAATAGGGACTGGGATAGGATGGAGGTAAATATAGTTAGTCCACAACATGACTATTACGGAAGTGTTTTGCATGACTACACATGTGTAACCTATATCAAATTGCTTGCCTTCTCAGTGATGGTGTTTGGGGAGGGAGTAAGGGAGAGAATGTGGAATGCAAAGTTTTAAAAACAAATGCTAAAAATTGCTTTTACATTCAACTGGGAAATAAGATATACAAGCAATGGGGTACAGAAATCTGTCTTGCCCTACAGGAAAACAGAAAGGAAGGGGATAAGGGAAAGGGGAGGGGGAATGATAGAAGAAAGAGAAGAGGTAATCAGAATGCAGCCTGTCTTGGGGTGGGGGCAGGGTAGAAATGGGGAGAAACTTTCTAACTCAAAATTTTGTGGAAGCGAATGTTGAAAACTAAAGAATAAATTATGAAGGAAAGAAAAAAAGAAGTAGGAGGGGAAGGGGATAAGCAAAGTGAGAGGGTGTTTGAAATGTGGAAAGATTGGAGTAGGTAAAAGAAAGAAGCACAACAGTTTTGAAGATGTGCAGGGCAAAAGGGGGAGGAGAGAGAGAGAGACAGAGAGAGAGACACAGAGAGAGAGACACAGAGAGAGACAGAGAGAGGGAGAAGGATAAATGGGGAAAACCAAATGGAGGGAAATGCACAACAATTTTATTATAACTATAAAAATTATGGCAAGTTTCTCTGATACAGACCTCTTTTCTCAAGTACATGGAGAACAGTATCAATTTTATAAAATTAAGAGCCATTCCTCAGTTAATAACTGGTCAAAGGATATGAACTAGTTTTTAGACAAAATAAACAAAGCTATCTATAATCATATGAAATAAATATTTAGAATCACTATTGATTAAAGAAATTTAAATTAAAACAACTCTGAGCACCACTCCACACATATCAAATTGGCTAATATGACAGAAAAGAAAAATAAAAAATGTTGAAGTCTATGTGGGAAAACAGAAGAAATATGCCTAAATAGGTGTAATGGAAATGCAAATTTAAAGATCTTCCCTGCCCCTAGGCTAAAGTGCACCTGGAGCCTGGGGTGGGAGGCTTGTTTTTCAGTTGATACTTCTTGATTGGCCAGTGAGTCAATAAGGTTGTTACATTCTCTGAGCCAGGAGAAGGCTATATAAGCCCTGATGTGTAGCTTTGTTTTGGGACTCACTTTGAGAAGTGTTCTGTGATTTGATCTGAATTATGGGAAGCCGTTGTTGAGAGTCCCCTGGCTTTGAAAAACCCAGGTGTGGAAACCCAGATGTTGACTGGGTATGGATGTAATGGTTGAACAGTTTGGAAAGATGTCTACTTGATCTGTTAATGTCTTGATAATTCTGTCTGTATATTTTGAAGTTTGGAGTGCTGACCTTTTTCCCCTGAACAAGGTAAACGATATATGTCTGACTGATTAAAGTAAGCTTGTTAACCTATTTTGAGTTGCTTTCCTTTAACAAAGCAGATCCAAGAACCTGTATGGGCAGCAAACCCTGAGGACGTGCTTGGGGTGCTTGCTGCTACAATAGGTATAAAACCATCCATTGTCTTTGACTAATCAATACCACTACTAGATTTTTATCCCAAAGAGATTAGTAGAACAAAAGGAAAGGATCTATGTGTACAAAAATACTTATGGCAGCTCTTTTTGGAAATTGGGATATGCTCAATGATTGGAAAATAGCTAAACAAACTGTTGTATATGATGGTGATGAAAAAAAAAAACTATTGTGCTAAAAGAAATGGTAGGCAGGGTACTCTCAGGAAATGAATGCCGTACATGAATTGATACAAAGTGAAATAAGCAGAACCAGGATTACATTGTCTCCAGCAGCAACAATATTGTATGAAGATCAACTGTGAGTGACTTAGCTACTCTCAGCAATGCAATGATCCAAGACAATTCCAAAGGCCTTTTGATGAAAACTGCTGTCCATCTCCAGAGAAAGAACTGATAGAGTCTGAATGTAGACAGAAGCATTCATTTATTTTTAGGGAGGGTAGCCTGTGGGCTGTTTCTTTCACAATATGACTAATGTGGAAACATGTTTTACATGACAACATGTATAACTATAGCAAATCTCTTGCCATCTCAATATGAGGGGGGTGGGTGTGGGAGCATGGAGTGAGTAAGGGAGAGAATTTAGAACTGAAAATTAAACATGTTAAAATTGTTTTTACATGTAATGGGGAAAATAAAATATTAAATTATATTTATAATTATAAATTTATAAAATTATGCTGCTATAGGAATGTAAGCCACTATCATCATTGAATTCACAGCCAAGGTTGGGCAGAAGAGATGGCCCTCCATAAATTTGGAATCTGAAATTATACACGTTTTCAATTTGGGACCCGAGAATGAGTGTTCCTGCAATCACCCCATACTGCTGCTGCTATAGTTAATGAAAAGCCCCAATCAAAAATTGGGTTCTTCTCCCTCCCCCCAAGATAATTCAGGAAGAAAAAGCAAGTGGTGAAAAAGATAATTGAGTAATTGGCCATAGTGGAGAAACAACTTTAAATAACAGTGTCCACTAAGTTCAAGGGAATGACGGAGTGTGGAGACATTCCCAAGACATTTTTCTAAAAAGAAGTTTTCTTCAAATATCACTCAGCAATGTGGATGTAATATCAACTCCTCTCATCTGATGACCTAAAATGGCATTACTATCTGCCAACCAACTTCCATTAGTGTGGTAGGCAAGGCAGCTTGGTTAGAATAGCAAGGCATCTTGAGATGAAAATGAGGGGAGTGAGGGGTGGCCAGGTAGCACAGTGATTAAGAGCACCAGCCCCAGTTTTGGGATGACCTAGGGATCGAATCCAGGCTCCAACACTTAGCACCTACCCAGAAACACTTGGCCATGTAGCCTTGAGCAAGTTACTTAACCCCAATTGCTTAGGGGTGGCCAGGTGGCTCAGCAAATAAGAGCACCAGCTCCAGTGTCAGGATGACCTGGATCAAATTCGGGCTCACACACTCAGCACCACACCCAGAAATAACTGGCCGTGTAACCTTGAGCAAGTTACTTAACCCCAACTGCTTAAAAAAGAAAAAAAAGAAAAAAGAAAATGAGGGGAGTGGCATGTCACGGGCAGGTCACATGGCACCTCCTCTCAAATCCAAATGTAGGTAGCCAAGGAACCTGTGCTTAAAAGCCCTATAGTATCATTGCCCAAGACCACCAGGCCTGTTCCCAGATTACTGCCTTGCAGTCATCTTTGAGACAGTCTTTTGGAGAAAGGCCCAATATCCCTGATGCCACCATGAACACCAATAGCCAATTACAAGCAAGTGAGGTCAAGAGCAACGTTCTGCAAACCTCCAGCCTGGCCATCCCACCCCCTGTGTAGATATGAACTGAAAATTGCATCTCCAGGTGTTGCAGCCTCTGCCTCCAAGCAGGCACAGCAATTGAAGACTTGGAAAAGAAGATTCTTGACACCAACATCCTTGGCACTGTAGAGTAGCTCCACATTAGAAAAATATATGGCTTTATCAGTGGAAATGACTTTAAAGAAGTGTAGCAGCAAGCACCCCAAGCATCCTCAGGGTGGCTGCCCATACAGGTTCTTGGATCTGCTTTGTTAAAGGAAAGCAACTCAAAATGGGTTAACAAGCTTACTTTACTTTTAATCAGTCAGACATATATCGTTTACCTTGTTCAGGGGAAAAGGTCAGCACCCCGAACTTCAAAGTATACAGGCAGAATTATCAA